>NC_086453.1:215835091-215897591 GCF_028390025.1 Pseudophryne corroboree | reverse complement strand
GCAAACTGCAAAACTAAAATGCACCACAGGTATAGAATGTAGATGGATAGTATACTTAATGAATGACGACACAGAGGTAGGTACAGCAGTGGCCATCCGTACTGCTATATATAGTATACTGGTGGTCACTGTGTCAGCAAACTGCAAAACTAAAATGCACCACAGGTATAGAATGTAGATGGATAGTATACTTAATGGATGACGACACAGAGGTAGGTACAGCAGTGGCCTTCCGTACTGCTATATATAGTATACTGGTGGTCACTGTGTCAGCAAACTGCAAAACTAAAATGCACCACAGGTATAGAATGTAGATGGATAGTATACTTAATGAATGACGACACAGAGGTAGGTACAGCAGTGGCCTTCCGTACTGCTATATATAGTATACTGGTGGTCACTGTGTCAGCAAACTGCAAAACTAAAATGCACCACAGGTATAGAATGTAGATGGATAGTATACTTAATGAATGACGACACAGAGGTAGGTACAGCAGTGGCCTTCCGTACCGTACTGCTATATATAGTATACTGGTGGTCACTGTGTCAGCAAACTGCAAAACTAAAATGCACCACAGGTATAGAATGTAGATGGATAGTATACTTAATGAATGACGACACAGAGGTAGGTACAGCAGTGGCCTTCCGTACTGCTATATATAGTATACTGGTGGTCACTGTGTCAGCAAACTGCAAAACTAAAATGCACCACAGGTATAGAATGTAGATGGATAGTATACTTAATGAATGACGACACAGAGGTAGGTACAGCAGTGGCCTTCCGTACCGTACTGCTATATATACTGGTGGTCACTGTGTCAGCAAACTGCAAAACTAAGATGCACCACAGGTATAGAATGTAGATGGATAGTATACTTAATGAATGACGACACAGAGGTAGGCACAGCAGTGGCCTTCCGTTCTGCTATATATAGTATACTGGTGGTCACTGTGTCAGCAAACTGCAAAACTAAAATGCACCACAGGTATAGAATGTAGATGGATAGTATACTTAATGAATGACGACACAGAGGTAGGTACAGCAGTGGCCTTCCGTACTGCTATATATAGTATACTGGTGGTCACTGTGTCAGCAAACTGCAAAACTAAAATGCACCACAGGTATAGAATATAGATGGATAGTATACTTAATGAATGACGACACAGAGGTAGGTACAGCAGTGGCCTTCCGTACTGCTATATATAGTATACTGGTGGTCACTGTGTCAGCAAACTGCAAAACTAAAATGCACCACAGGTCTAGAATGTAGATGGATAGTATACTTAATGACGACACAGAGGTAGGTACAGCAGTGACCTTCCGTACCGTACTGCTATATATAGTATACTGGTGGTCACTGTGTCAGCAAACTGCAAAACTAAAATGCACCACAGGTATAGAATGTAGATGGATAGTATACTTAATGAATGACGACACAGAGGTAGGTACAGCAGTGGCCTTCCGTACTGCTATATATAGTATACTGGTGGTCACTGTGTCAGCAAACTGCAAAACTAAAATGCACCACAGGTATAGAATATAGATGGATAGTATACTTAATGAATGACGACACAGAGGTAGGTACAGCAGTGGCCATCCGTACTGCTATATATAGTATACTGGTGGTCACTGTGTCAGCAAACTGCAAAACTAAAATGCACCACAGGTATAGAATGTAGATGGATAGTATACTTAATGGATGACGACACAGAGGTAGGTACAGCAGTGGCCTTCCGTACTGCTATATATAGTATACTGGTGGTCACTGTGTCAGCAAACTGCAAAACTAAAATGCACCACAGGTATAGAATGTAGATGGATAGTATACTTAATGAATGACGACACAGAGGTAGGTACAGCAGTGGCCTTCCGTACTGCTATATATAGTATACTGGTGGTCACTGTGTCAGCAAACTGCAAAACTAAAATGCACCACAGGTATAGAATGTAGATGGATAGTATACTTAATGAATGACGACACAGAGGTAGGTACAGCAGTGGCCTTCCGTACCGTACTGCTATATATAGTATACTGGTGGTCACTGTGTCAGCAAACTGCAAAACTAAAATGCACCACAGGTATAGAATGTAGATGGATAGTATACTTAATGAATGACGACACAGAGGTAGGTACAGCAGTGGCCTTCCGTACTGCTATATATAGTATACTGGTGGTCACTGTGTCAGCAAACTGCAAAACTAAAATGCACCACAGGTATAGAATGTAGATGGATAGTATACTTAATGAATGACGACACAGAGGTAGGTACAGCAGTGGCCTTCCGTACCGTACTGCTATATATACTGGTGGTCACTGTGTCAGCAAACTGCAAAACTAAAATGCACCACAGGTATAGAATGTAGATGGATAGTATACTTAATGAATGACGACACAGAGGTAGGTACAGCAGTGGCCTTCCGTACTGCTATATATAGTATACTGGTGGTCACTGTGTCAGCAAACTGCAAAACTAAAATGCACCACAGGTATAGAATGTAGATGGATAGTATACATAATGATGACACAGAGGTAGGTACAGCAGTGGCCTACTGTACCGTAATGCTATATATTATATACTGGTGGTCACTGGTCAGCAAAACTCTGCACTGTACTCCTCCTATATAATATTATACTGGTGGTCCCCAGTCCCCACAATAAAGCAGCACACTGAGCACAGATATGGAGTGTTTTTCAGGCAGACAACGTATACTGGTGGTCACTGTCAGCAAAACTCTGCACTGTACTCCTGCTATATAATACAGCTGCTCCCCAGTCCCCACAATTAAGCAGTGTGAGCACAGATATATGCAGCACACTGAGCACAGATATGGAGCGTTTTTTTCAGGCAGAGAACGGATAACTGGTGGTCACTGATCAGCAAAACTCTGCACTGTACTCCTCCTATATACAGCTGCTCCCCAGCCCTCCCCACAATTAAGCAATAGTGCACAGCACAATCAAGTTCAACAATAACGGAGAGGACGCCAGCAACGTCCTCTCCCTAACATTTCCAATGCCCGAGTGAAAATGGCGGCGACGCATGGCTGCTTATATAGAATCCGAATCTCGCGAGAATCCGACAGCGGGATGATGACGTTCGGGCGCGCTCGGGTTACCCGAGCCATACGGGAGAATCCGAGTATGGCTCGGACCCGTGTAAAAAGGGTGAAGTTCGGAAACCGAACCCGCTCATCACTAATATATATATATATATATATATATATAGAAACCAAGAATATGGGCACAAGCGACCAATGGTGTCTATAGTAAAGAAACGTAAAAAGATTTTTTATATAGAAAGTAAAAGCATATTTATTTTACACGATTAAAAAACACTGATATACTTTAGTTTAAGAAAACATGCTTAAGCATAAGAATTCATAAAAAATGTGAACAAAAATATGGTTAAAAGAGAAGAAAAAATCTAAAAGTACAAGGTACACATTGGTTTGTAGTAAATGTGTAAAAAGTGCTTATCTTAGGTTCAGGAGGTTGGTCTGGGAAAGATCATGGAATGCCCAACGCGTTTCGTCCTTCAGGACTTCATCAAGGGTAGTGTGGTACTGGGACAGGGCTCGTATTTATACCTCTGTCAATTAGAAGACTATGTGTGACATCACTTCCTCCCACAGTGATGTTTAGGGAGAACAGAAATCTTAGTGTTTTTCACATTTAAATAATTTGTATATCAGTAATACAAATGTCTCTAAACAAAGCTGATCCTTATCACATATTTCAAAAACGAGTAGTTTAGTGAGTGTAGGTGAATTGATTATTTACAATGTACTGGCAGCAGGTACTTCCGCCCCACTTCCGGTGGTACGGCGGGCTCTACTGCTCTTGCGTCCGCTTTTAAGTTCATACTCAGGTGTCAGGAAGTCACAAACGGGCTCCTCTGCGCATGCGCCCGCTTCCACACTTGGTAGCACGTCAATGAAGTCACGTTAATTCCGTCAGACGCCACGTCCGCGTCATTACATCACGTGTGTGAACCCGGAAGCTCTGTGTGCCGTGGAGAGCGTGCTGAAATCGGAACTCCTCTGTTAGGCCGCACGTCACTTCCTTTAGGGATTACATTCAGTGGATGATATCCGGGGTTTAGTCTTGAGACGCACGTGAACCGCATATGGTGTTTCTGGCAGCACTTTTTCAATAGTGGGTCCCAATGTCAAATTCATTATATGGGAATATTATGTGTGACTTCTTCATTTGGATCATATATGGATATATGGTTTGTTGTTCCGGAAAACATATGGAGGAAATAAAAATACAAAATATATATACATTACCGAGAAATCATGACAGGCTTATTAATAACCAGATATGTATTAATTTGTATGGAGGAAATAAAATTGAAATTACCAAAAGATCATGACCGACTTATTTATAACCAGATATGTATTAATTTCTATTTAGAGAATTATATAACTAATTAATAAATATTATTAAATAAATATTAATAAAAGGTATTAATAAAATACATTAATAAAGTGCATAAATAAATAAAGTGCCTGTGCTAAGTTGCTTAATAATTATACAAGAGTGTGAGTGCTACGTTGATGTGTCTTGTGCATTAGATTATATCCATACTTCATAGGAAAATGGTGAAGGCCAGAAGTGTTTAGGGGTTGTGTGAGTGAGTGGTGATATAATATTTGGTTTACAGTTGTTTCACTGGTTTAGGAACTCTCATGTGCATGCACTGTTTCTACAGCACCTAGTCTTCTCCGGAGGTCCCCCTCCTTGATACTGGCCAGGCCCATAAAAATGCTTAGCTTCCACGATCGGACGAGAGTGGGCGTTCCATTTTGGTATGGCTGTAGTCTACTTAGCACTAGTTCACCAGAGGTTTTTCACAACTGAAATATAACCTAGGAATAAGAATAAAGCGCCATACCCAAACACCACAGTGTTTATTGTAAAGGGGGGGAGGGGGGGGGGTTGACAAGAAATCAGAGTTCAAAGAAAAGGAGAAATTTCATAGCTTTCATTGAAACCAGTCGGATGCATCGTCTTCAATTGGAATATCCAGAACATTTCCCTTCTGGATAGCAGATTCGCCAGGTCACCACTTCTTTACTTCCACACGAAGAGCTGATTTTTTTGGTATTTTCACCAGGCATGTCAATGGCCATATTCCTCCCACGGACAACAGGTGTCTCCCCGGGTGCCTGACTTAAACAAACCACCTCACCATCAGAATCCTCCTTGTCAATTTCCTCCCCAGCGCCAGCAACACCCATATCCTCCTCATCCTGGTGTACTTCAACACTGACATCTTCAATCTGACTATCAGGAACTGGACTGCGGGTGCTCCTTCCAGCACTTGCAGGGGGCGTGCAAATGGTGGAAGGCGCATGCTCTTCACGTCCAGTGTTGGGAAGGTCAGGCATCGCAACAGACACAATTGGACTCTCCTTGTGGATTTGTGATTTCGAAGAACGCACAGTTCTTTGCTGTGCTTTTGCCAGCTTAAGTCTTTTCATTTTTCTAGCGAGAGGCTGAGTGCTTCCATCCTCATGTGAAGCTGAACCACTAGCCATGAACATAGGCCAGGGCCTCAGCCGTTCCTTTGCCACTCCGTGTGGTAAATGGCATATTGGCAAGTTTACGCTTCTCCTCCGACGATTTTATTTTAGATTTTTGAGTCCTTTTTTTACTGATATTTTGTGTTTTGGATTTTACATGCTCTGTACTATGACATTGGGCATCGGCCTTGGCAGACGACGTTGATGGAATTTCATCGTCTCGGCCATGACTAGTGGCAGCAGCTTCAGCACGAGGTGGAAGTGGATCTTGATCTTTACCTATTTTTGGAACCTCAACATTTTTGTTCTCCATATTTTAATAGGCACAACTAAAAGGCACCTCAGGTAAACAATGGAGATGGATGGATACTAGTATACTTATGGATGACGACACAGAGGTAGCTACAGCCGTGGACTACCGTACTGCGTCTGCTAGTATAGAGATGATAATGATATAAAAAATATATATATATCACTACTGCAGGTATATATAATATAATGACGGACCTGCTGGACACTGTCAGCAGACTCCTAAACTACTAGTATGAAGAAGATAGAAAAAAAAACCCCACCACAGGTAGGTATACAATTATGGACGAGCACTGACGACACAGAGGTAGCCACAGCCGTCGACTACCGTACTGCGTCTGCTAATATAGAGATGATAATGATATAAAAAATATATATATATCACTACTGCAGGTATATATAATATAATGACGGACCTGCTGGACACTGTCAGCAGACTCCTAAACTACTAGTATGAAGAAGATAGAAAAAAAAAACCCACCACAGGTAGGTATGCAATTATGGACGAGCACTGACGACACAGAGGTAGCCACAGCCGTGGACTACCATACTGCGTCTGCTAATATAGAGATGATAATGATATAAAAAAAATATATATATCACTACTGCAGGTATATATAATATAATGACGGACCTGCTGGACACTGTCAGCAGACTCCTAAACTACTAGTATGAAGAAGATAGAAAAAAAAACCCCACCACAGGTAGGTATACAATTATGGACGAGCACTGACGACACAGAGGTAGCTACAGCCGTGGACTACCGTACTGCGTCTGCTAGTATAGAGATGATAATGATATAAAAAATATATATATATCACTACTGCAGGTATATATAATATAATGACGGACCTGCTGGACACTGTCAGCAGACTCCTAAACTACTAGTATGAAGAAGATAGAAAAAAAACCCCCACCACAGGTAGGTATACAATTATGGACGAGCACTGACGACACAGAGGTAGCCACAGCCGTGGACTACCGTACTGCGTCTGCTAATATAGAGATGATAAAGATGATAGAGGTGAACAAAAAAAATATAACACTATTGCAGGTAAATATTTATATAATATAATGAATGACGGACCTGCTGGACACTGTCAGCAGAATGCGTTTATAGAATAAAAAAAAAAAACACCACAGGAGTGTTTAACTTTTTCAGGCAGGCAATATACTGGTGGTCACTGGTCAGTCACACTGGCAGCAAAAGTGTGCACTGTACTCCTGCTATAACTGCACCCCAGTCTCCCCCACAATTCAGCTGTGTGAGCAGTGAGCACTCAGCACAGTCAGATATACATAGATGATATTATCATGCAGCACACTGAGGCTGAGCACAGATATGGTATGTGACTGTGTATCGTTTTTTTTCAGGCAGAGAACGGATTATATTAAATAATAAAGTGGTCAGTCACTAGTAACTAACTATCAGCAAAACTCTGCACTCTGAGTACTCCTAATGCTCCCCAAAATTACTAAGTAATCAACTCAAGTGTCTCTATCTATTCTAACGGAGAGGACGCCAGCCACGTCCTCTCCCTATCAATCTCAATGCACGTGTGAAAATGGCGGCGACGCGCGGCTCCTTATATAGAATCCGAGTCTCGCGATAGAATACGAGCCTCGCGAGAATCCGACAGCGGGATGATGACGTTCGGGCGCGCTCGGGTTAGCCGAGCAAGGCGGGAAGATCCGAGTCTGCCTCGGACCCGTGTAAAAAGGCTGAAGTTCGGTGGGATTCCGAGGAACCGAACCCGCTCATCTCTAGTTTGGGGACTATTTTTTTAAGTGCCATCCTGTCTGACACTGCAGTGCCACTCCTAGATGGGCCAGGTGTTTGTGCCGCCCACTTGGGTCGCTTAGCTTAGTCATCCAGCGACCTCGGTGCAAATTTTAGGACTAAAAATAATATTGTGAGGTGTGAGGTGTTCAGAATAGACTGGAAATGAGTGGAAATTATGGTTATTGAGGTTAATAATACTATAGGATCAAAATTACCCCCAAATTCTATGATTTAAGCTGTTTTTGAGGTTTTTTTTTTAAAAAACACCCGAATCCAAAACGCATCCGAATTCGACAAAAATCCGAAATGGTGGTTTTGCCAAAACGCGTCCGAATACAAAACACGACCGCGGAACCGAATCCAAAACCAAAACACAAAACACGCAAAATGCCCGCTGCACACCTCTAAATTAAACCAACCGAATCCTCACATACTCTCATGCAACTAGCTGCCTGGGAGAAGTTTAAATTAGTTTCTCAGCAGCAGTCTGACCCAAGAAACTGACCTTTCCAGACTCCTTTTATAATATTATGTTAGCAAAGAAACTTCCTTTCCTTGTGACCAGGGCCGGTGCTAGGGTGTTCGGCGCCCCCCTGCAAACTATAAATTTGCTCCCTCTCATACTTCACAAAGGGACAGTGCTCGTCAATAAAAGGATATGGTCTCACAAAGAAGGGACGTGGCCACACAATAGTACCCCCATTTAAAACACCCCCAGTAGTGGCGCCAGTGCCGTAACTAGACATTTTAGCGCTGTGCTTAGTCGGTGCCCCCCCCACCCCCATACACAAATAAGGGCCGCCCTGGCAAGAGCACGTCCAAAATATAGGGACGTGGCTTCATGAGGAAGGGGCGTGACCACTGAGCTCCCTTTTACACATTACGGCAGGCATAGCTCCCTTTTATGCATTATGGCAGGCAGAGCCCCCTTTTACACAGTACGGCAGACAGAGCTAACTTTTACACATTACGGCAGGCAGAGCTCACTTTTACACATTATGGCAAGTAGAGCTCACTTTTACACATTAGGCAGGTAGAGCTACCTTTTATACATTACGGCAGACAGAGCACCCTTTTACACATTGCGGCAGGCACAGCTCACTTTTACACATTACGGCAGGCAGAGCAGCCCCCGTTTTTTTTTTTACCCATTAAGAAGGCAGAGTCCCCCTTTTTTACACATTAGTTAGGCAGAGCCCCATTTTTTACACATTAGGCAGGCAGAGTCCCCTATTTTACACATTATGGCAGGCAGTCCCCCTTTTTACACATTATGGCAGGCAGTCCCCATTTTTTTTTAACATCATGGCAGGCAGTCCCCCTATTTACGCATTTTGACAGGCAGTCCCCATTTAAAAAAACAAAAAACATTATGGCAGACAGTCCCCCTATTTACGCATTATGGCAGACAGTCCCCCTTTTTTGGGAGGGAGGGAGGTAGAGAGAGAGAAAGAGAGAGAGAGAGAGGGAGAGAGAGAGAGAGATACTCACCTGTGACCTGCGATCCGGCATCCATCTGCTGTGTTAATTCGGCACACATGAGGACAGGTAGGCTGAGTTTCAAGGCAGACTGCAGAGAGAGGAAGAGACCCGGAAGCTGGCTGCAGTGCTCCCGCATCCCCTGCAGAGGCGGCGGGAGACAGGCGCCGGCGGGACTCGGAAACCTAAGATCACGGCACTGCGGAGGGAATGTGGCACTTAGAGTCTCTTCAGAGGTGGCGGCACTGGCGGGCGGTGGGAGACAGGGGACTCTGGGGAGGAATGCGGAGCTCTGAGTCCTTCAGAGGTGGTGGCTCCAGCGGCGGGAGACAGGAGGCAGCGCTGGACTCTATAGTGGTAAGTACTGACAGTGGCTGCGGCCGTGCGGGGGGTGGGGGTGTGCTGCCGATGGTGCGCCTTCAGTGCATGTGCACTGCGTGCAAAGACCATCGGCACACACCTAGTTATGACCCTGAGTGGAGCTGCTTACAAATAACGCCCCATTTCTAGCAAAGCTTACAAATAATGCCCCAGTAATAGCACCGCTTACACATAACGACCCCAGTATTAGAGCAGCTTACACGTAACACCCCAGTAGTAGTGCAGCTTACATGTAATGACCCCAGTAGTAGTGCAGCTTACACGTAACGCCCCCAGTAGTAGAGCAGCTTACACATAACGCCACAGTAATAGCACAGCTTACACGTAACGCCCCCAGTAGTAGCGCAGCTTACACGTAACGTCTCCGGTAGTAGCGCAGCTTACACATAACGCCCCAGTAGTAGCACAGCTTACAAGTAACGCCCCAGTAGTAGCGCAGCTTACACATAATGCCACAGTAATACCATAGCTTACATGTAACGCCCTCAGTAGTAGAGCAGCTTACACATAACGCCCCAGTAGTAGCACAGCTTACAAGTAACGCCCCAGTAGTAGCGCAGCTTACACATAAGGCCCCCAGTAATAGCACAGCTTACATGTAACGCCCTCAGTAGTAGAGCAGCTTACACATAACGCCCCCAGTAGTAGTGCAGCTTACACGTAACGCACCCAGTAGTAGTGCAGCTTACTTGTAATGCCCCAGTAGTAGCGCAGCTTACACGTAACGCCCCAGTAATGGCGCAGCTTACACGTAACGTCCTAGTAGTAGCGCAGCTTACACGTAATGCCCCCGGTAGTAGCGTAGCTTACACGTAACACACCCGGTAGTAGCGCAGCTTACACGTAACGCCCCCAGTAGTAGCACAGCTTACACGTAGGTATCCGTTCACATGGTCGACCACGTTATGGTCGACAGTCATTAGGTCGACCACTATTGGTCGACATTGACATGGTCGACATGGACACATGGTCGACACGTGAAAATGGTCGACACATGAAAGGTCGACACATGAAAAGGTCGACATGAGTTTTTTACTTTTTTTTCTTTTGGGGAACTTTTCCATACTTTACGATCCACATGGACTACGATTGGAACGGTAATCTGTGCCGAGCGAAGCGGTAGCGGAGCGAAGGTACCATGCCTGAAGCATGGCGAGCGAAGCGAGCCATTCGAGGGGACGCGGTGCACTAATTGGGGTTCCCAGTCACTTTACGCACAAAACGACACCAAAAAAAGTTAAAAAACTCATGTCGACCTTTTCATGTGTGACCTTTCATGTGTTGACCATTTTCATGTGTCGACCATGTGTCCATGTCGACCATGTCAATGTCGACCAATAGTGGTCAACCTAATGACTGTCGACCATAACATGGTCGACCATTCATACCGGAACCATGCCCCAGTAGTAGTGCCGCTTACAAATAACGCCCACAGAACGAAGTGCAGTTTATTCACATTTCCTCTCCCCCGCACACATACAGTACGTAAATACACACACACACACTTTCTCACTCACTCTCCCTTCACGTACTTATCACAGTATGGCTGGCAGGATCTGGAGCAGCATGCCATGTCCTCCTCTGTGGCACTGCAGTCTGCTGGTCCTGTGTAGCTCCACCCCCTCCATCCGTGTAGCTCTGCCCACTTTTCAGCCGATCAGTCAGTCACTGCCACTGCCACATGAGGAGAAGAGGAGAGCTTTAATCTGCTGGCGCCGCTGCCTGTCATACAGTGACAGGCCCAGCAGCCGGCAGCAGCAGGGAGGCCAGGTGCAGCAGCGGGGATGCAGAGCAGGGAGAGCGCCTCTCCACCCTGGCGCCTATCTGCACTGCATCCCTTTGCTGAGCGGCTAGAGCCGGGCCTGCTTGTGACCTCACTGAAAGTTATTGCCCTTTCAATGCATACACACTCTGTGGTAGGTATATACTTTGTCATGGCAGGTTAGTGCACTATGCATCCATCTTTGCTGATCTTTCTTCTCACTTAATAGGGATTATGTTAATCACACTTCATAGCCTGTAACAGATGAGTGCAGCCGAACATCACTGTGGTATTTTGTGGCAAAACACTGAGAATTGAATAACCCCCTTCTACTACTAAAAGATCTATACAGTAGTTAAGAAGTATCATTTCTGGAATATGCCTTGGCATTTAAAGCACACAGACCCACCTTGGTGATGACATCCTGCTCCTGGTCTCTTCCTCTTGACTCCTCTAGTGGCTCCCAGATTTCCCCTGTATGTGTAATGTGATGTTACGAGCTGCTTGGTCATGCCTCTGAATAGCTCATCTTCTGACTGCTGCTGATGCCTACAGGACCATCACATATTCAGAAAGCCTACTGAGCAGAACACCAGGAGGCAGAGCTGCTCAACCAGGCCTCCAAAATGGCTCATCCTCTGATTGCCGACCAGGCCAGCCAATCAGAATGTTGGCCCATCTACCTTATGCCAGAAGTGTCAGATGGTCAGTCCAGCCCTGGCAAGTACATGTGTGTCTTTCTTGTGATCAGCTTAGGTCACATTTTACATGAACTTTGGTTGTGCTTACACTCGCCATTCCCATCCCATTACATCTCCATATAGACCTGCTTTTTACTTAGAGTTCTCAAATATAGTAGTGATGAGCACCGGAAATTTTTCGGGTTTTGTGTTTTGGTTTTGGGTTCGGTTCCGCGGCCGTGTTTTGGGTTCGAACGCGTTTTGGCAAAACCTCACCGAATTTTTTTTGTCGGATTCGGGTGTGTTTTGGATTCGGGTGTTTTTTTCAAAAAACCCTAAAAAACAGCTTAAATCATAGAATTTGGGGGTCATTTTGATCCCAAAGTATTATTAACCTCAATAACCATAATTTCCACTCATTTTCAGTCTATTCTGAACACCTCACACCTCACAATATTATTTTTAGTCCTAAAATTTGCACCGAGGTCGCTGGATGGCTAAGCTAAGCGACCCAAGTGGCCGACACAAACACCTGGCCCATCTAGGAGTGGCACTGCAGTGTCACGCAGGATGGCCCTTCCAAAAAACACTCCCCAAACAGCACATGACGCAAAGAAAAAAAGAGGCGCAATGAGGTAGCTGTGTGAGTAAGCTAAGCGACCCTAGTGGCCGACACAAACACCTGGCCCATCTAGGAGTGGCACTGCAGTGTGACGCAGGATGGCCCTTCCAAAAAACACTCCCCAAACAGCACATGACGCAAAGAAAAAAAGAGGCGCAATGAGGTAGCTGTGTGAGTAAGCTAAGCGACCCTAGTGGCCGACACAAACACCTGGCCCATCTAGGAGTGGCACTGCAGTGTCACGCAGGATGGCCCTTCCAAAATACACTCCCCAAACAGCACATGAGGCAAAGAAAAAAAGAGGCGCAATGAGGTAGCTGTGTGAGTAAGCTAAGCGACCCTAGTGGCCGACACAAACACCTGGCCCATCTAGGAGTGGCACTGCAGTGTCACGCAGGATGGCCCGTCCAAAAAACACTCCCCAAACAGCACATGACGCAAAGAAAAAAAGAGGCGCAATGAGGTAGCTGTGTGAGTAAGCTAAGCGACCCTAGTGGCCGACACAAACACCTGGCCCATCTAGGAGTGGCACTGCAGTGTCACGCAGGATGGCCCTTCCAAAAAACACCCCCCAAACAGCACATGACGCAAAGAAAAATGAAAGAAAAAAGAGGTGCAAGATGGAATTGTCCTTGGGCCCTCCCACCCACCCTTATGTTGTATAAACAGGACATGCACACTTTAACCAACCCATCATTTCAGTGACAGGGTCTGCCACACGACTGTGACTGAAATGACGGGTTGGTTTGGACCCCCACCAAAAAAGAAGCAATTAATCTCTCCTTGCACAAACTGGCTCTACAGAGGCAAGATGTCCACCTCATCATCATCCTCCGATATATCACCGTGTACATCCCCCTCCTCACAGATTATCAATTCGTCCCCACTGGAATCCACCATCTCAGCTCCCTGTGTACTTTGTGGAGGCAATTGCTGCTGGTGAATGTCTCCACGGAGGAATTGATTATAATTCATTTTAATGAACATCATCTTCTCCACATTTTCTGGATGTAACCGTGTACGCCGATTGCTGACAAGGTGAGCGGCGGCACTAAACACTCTTTCGGAGTACACACTTGTGGGAGGGCAACTTAGGTAGAATAAAGCCAGTTTGTGCAAGGGCCTCCAAATTGCCTCTTTTTCCTGCCAGTATAAGTACAGACTGTCTGACGTGCCTACTTGGATGCGGTCACTCATATAATCCTCCACCATTCTTTCAATGGGGAGAGAATCATATGCAGTGACAGTAGACGACATGTCCGTAATCGTTGTCAGGTCCTTCAGTCCGGACCAGATGTCAGCATCAGCAGTCGCTCCAGACTGCCCTGCATCACTGCCAGCGGGTGGGCTCGGAATTCTGAGCCTTTTCCTCGCACCCCCAGTTGCGGGAGAATGTGAAGGAGGAGATGTTGACAGGTCGCGTTCCGCTTGACTTGACAATTTTCTCACCAGCAGTTCTTTGAACCCCAGCAGACTTGTGTCTGCCGGAAAGAGAGATCCAAGGTAGGTTTTAAATCTAGGATCGAGCACGGTGGCCAAAATGTAGTGCTCTGATTTCAACAGATTGACCACCCGTGAATCCTTGTTAAGCGAATTAAGGGCTCCATCCACAAGTCCCACATGCCTAGCGGAATCGCTCTGTGTTAGCTCCTCCTTCAATGTCTCCAGCTTCTTCTGCAAAAGCCTGATGAGGGGAATGACCTGACTCAGGCTGGCAGTGTCTGAACTGACTTCACGTGTGGCAAGTTCAAAAGGTTGCAGAACCTTGCACAACGTTGAAATCATTCTCCACTGCGCTTGAGACTGGTGCATTCCACCTCCTATATCGTGCTCAGTTGTATAGGCTTGAATGGCCTTTTGCTGCTCCTCCAACCTCTGAAGCATATAGAGGGTTGAATTCCACCTCGCTACCACTTCTTGCTTCAGATGATGGCAGGGCAGGTTCAGGCGTTTTTGGTGGTGCTCCAGTCTTCTGTACGTGGTGCCTGTACGCCGAAAGTGTCCCGCAATTCTTCTGGCCACCAACAGCATCTCTTGCACGCCCCTCTCGTTTTTTAAATAATTCTGCACCACCAAATTCAAGGTATGTGCAAAACATGGGACGTGCTGGAATTTGCCCAGATTTAATGCACACACAATATTGCTGGCGTTGTCCGATGCCACAAATGCACAGGAGAGTCCAATTGGGGTAAGCCATTCTGCGATGATCTTCCTCAGTTGCCGTAAGAGGTTTTTAGCTGTGTGCGTATTCTGGAAAGCGGTGATACAAAGCGTAGCCTGCCTAGGAAAGAGTTGGCGTTCGCGAGATGCTGCTACTGGTGCCGCCGCTGCTGTTCTTGCGGCGGGAGTCCATACATCTACCCAGTGGGCTGTCACAGTCATATAGTCCTGAGCCTGCCCTGCTCCACTTGTCCACATGTCCGTGGTTAAGTGGACATTGGGTACAACTGCATTTTTTAGGACACTGGTGAGTCTTTTTCTGAGGTCTGTGTACATTTTCGGTATCGCCTGCCTAGAGAAATGGAACCTAGATGGTATTTGGTACCGGGGACACAGTACCTCCAACAAGTCTCTAGTTGCCTCTGCAGTAATGATGGATACCGGAACCACGTTTCTCACCGCCCAGGATGCCAAGGCCTCAGTTATCCGCTTTGCAGCAGGATGACTGCTGTGATATTTCATCTTCCTCGCAAAGGACTGTTGGACAGTCAATTGCTTGGTGGAAGTAGTAAAAGTGGTCTTACGAGTACGACTTCCCCTCTGGGATGACCATCGACTCCCAGCAGCAACAACAGCAGCGCCAGCAGCAGTAGGCGTTACACGCAAGGATGCATCGGAGGAATCCCAGGCAGCAGAGGACTCGTCATAATTGCCAGTGACATGGCCTGCAGGACTATTGGCATTCCTGGGGAAGGAGGAAATTGACACTGAGGGAGTTGGTGGGGTGGTTTGCGTGAGCTTGGTTACAAGAGGAAGGGATTTACTGGTCAGTGGACTGCTTCCGCTGTCGCCCAAAGTTTTTGAACTTGTCACTGACTTATGATGAATGCGCTGCAGGTGACGTATAAGGGAGGATGTTCCGAGGTGGTTAACGTCCTTACCCCTACTTATTACAGCTTGACAAAGGCAACACACGGCTTGACAAATGTTGTCCGCATTTCTGTTGAAATACTTCCACACCGAAGAGCTGATTTTTTTGGTATTTTCACCAGGCATGTCAATGGCCCTATTCCTCCCATGGACAACAGGTGTCTCCCCGGGTGCCTGACTTAAACAAACCACCTCACCATCAGAATCCTCCTGGTCAATTTCCTCCCCAGCGCCAGCAACACCCATATCCTCCTCATCCTGGTGTACTTCAACACTGACATCTTCAATCTGACTATCAGGAACTGGACTGCGGGTGCTCCTTCCAGCACTTGCAGGGGGCGTGCAAATGGTGGAAGGCGCATGCTCTTCACGTCCAGTGTTGGGAAGGTCAGGCATCGCAAACGACACAATTGGACTCTCCTTGTGGATTTGTGATTTCGAAGAACGCACAGTTCTTTGCTGTGCTTTTGCCAGCTTGAGTCTTTTCATTTTTCTAGCGAGAGGCTGAGTGCTTCCATCCTCATGTGAAGCTGAACCACTAGCCATGAACATAGGCCAGGGCCTCAGCCGTTCCTTGCCACTCCGTGTGGTAAATGGCATATTGGCAAGTTTACGCTTCTCCTCCGACAATTTTATTTTAGATTTTTGAGTCCTTTTTTTACTGATATTTGGTGTTTTGGATTTTACATGCTCTGTACTATGACATTGGGCATCGGCCTTGGCAGACGACGTTGCTGGCATTTCATCGTCTCGGCCATGACTAGTGGCAGCAGCTTCAGCACGAGGTGGAAGTCGATCTTGATCTTTCCCTATTTTTGGAACCTCAACATTTTTGTTCTCCATATTTTAATAGGCACAACTAAAAGGCACCTCAGGTAAACAATGGAGATGGATGGATACTAGTATACTTATGGATGGACGAGCGACTGCCGACACAGAGGTAGCTACAGCCGTGGACTACCGTACTGCGTCTGCTGCTAATATAGACTGGATGATAATGATATAAAAAATATATATATATATATATCACTACTGCAGCCGGACAGGTATATATTATATAATGACGGACCTGCTGGACACTGTCAGCTCAGCACTGCAGACTCCTAAAGTAAGCTACTAGTATCAAGAAGATAGAAAAAAAAAAACACCACAGGTAGGTGGTATACAATTATGGATGGACGAGCGACTGCCGACACAGAGGTAGCTACAGCCGTGGACTACCGTACTGCGTCTGCTGCTAATATAGACTGGATGATAATGATATAAAAAATATATATATATATATCACTACTGCAGCCGGACAGGTATATATTATATAATGACGGACCTGCTGGACACTGTCAGCTCAGCACTGCAGACTCCTAAAGTAAGCTACTAGTATCAAGAAGATAGAAAAAAAAAACACCACGGGTAGGTGGTATACAATTTTGGATGGACGAGCGACTGCCGACACAGAGGTAGCTATAGCCGTGGACTACCGTACTGCGTCTGCTGCTAATATAGACTGGATGATAATGAGATATAAAATATATATATATCACTACTGCAGCCGGACAGGTATATATTATATAATGACGGACCTGCTGGACACTGTCAGCTCAGCACTGCAGACTCCTAAAGTAAGCTACTAGTAGTATCAAGAAGATGGAAAAAAAAAAACACCACAGGTAGGTGGTATACAATTATGGATGGACGAGCGACTGCCGACACAGAGGTAGCTACAGCCGTGGACTACCGTACTGCGTCTGCTGCTAATATAGACTGGATGATAATGAGATATAAAATATATATATATCACTACTGCAGCCGGACAGGTATATATTATATAATGACGGACCTGCTGGACACTGTCAGCTCAGCACTGCAGACTCCTAAAGTAAGCTACTAGTAGTATCAAGAAGATAGAAAAAAAAAAAACACCACAGGTAGGTGGTATACAATTATGGATGGACGAGCGACTGCCGACACAGAGGTAGCTACAGCCGTGGACTACCGTACTGCGTCTACTGCTAATATAGACTGGATGATAATGAGATATAAAATATATATATATCACTACTGCAGCCGGACAGGTATATATTATATAATGACGGACCTGCTGGACACTGTCAGCTCAGCACTGCAGACTCCTAAAGTAAGCTACTAGTATCAAGAAGATAGAAAAAAAAAAACACACCACGGGTAGGTGGTATACAATTATGGATGGACGAGCGACTGCCGACACAGAGGTAGCTACAGCCGTGGACTACCGTACTGCGTCTGCTGCTAATATAGACTGGATGATAATGAGATATAAAATATATATATATCACTACTGCAGCCGGACAGGTATATATTATATAATGACGGACCTGCTGGACACTGTCAGCTCAGCACTGCAGACTCCTAAAGTAAGCTACTAGTATCAAGAAGATAGAAAAAAAACAAAACACCACGGGTAGGTGGTATACAATTATGGATGGACGAGCGACTGCCGACACAGAGGTAGCTACAGCCGTGGACTACCGTACTGCGTCTGCTGCAGTGCTAATATAGACTGGATGATAATGATATAAAAAATATATATATATCACTATTGCAGCCTGACAGGTATATATTATATAATGACGGACCTGCTGGACACTGTCAGCAGAATGCGTTTATAGAATAAAAACACCACACGACGAGTGTTTAACTTTTTCAGGCAGACAATCACAATATACTGGTGGTCAGTGGTCAGTCACACTGGCAGTGGCACTCTGGCAGCAAAAGTGTGCACTGTTAAAATATGTACTCCTGCTATAACTGCTCCCCAGTCTCCCCCACAATTAAGCTGTGTGAGCAGTGAGCACTCAGCACAGTCAGATATACAGTATTACATAGATGATGCAGCACACTGAGGGCACACTGAGGCTGAGCACAGATATGGTATGTGACTGTGTCACACTGTGTATCGTTTTTTTTCAGGCAGAGAACGGATTAATTAAACTGGTGGTCACTGGTCACACTATCAGCAAGTAGTACTCCTAATATGCTCCCCAAAATTAGTAAATCAAGTGTCTCTACTACTCTCTAGTCTACTCTAAACGGAGAGGACGCCAGCCACGTCCTCTCCCTATCAATCTCAATGCACGTGTGAAAATGGCGGCGACGCGCGGCTCCTTATATAGAATCCGAGTCTCGCGATAGAATCCGAGCCTCGCGAGAATCCGACAGCGGGATGATGACGTTCGGGCGCGCTCGGGTTAACCGAGCAAGGCGGGAAGATCCGAGTCTGCCTCGGACCCGTGTAAAAAGCGTGAAGTTCGGGGGGGTTCGGTTTCCGAGAAACCGAACCCGCTCATCACTAAAATATAGCAGAGCTAATCTAGCAGCTGCTGTAATAGTTCATATTTGATCCAGTTTATACTATATACTATACTAGCAGGGGTGTCTTAGGGGAGCATGGTGACTTTTCAGTCTCTGAGCATATTCCCCTGGCGCATGTGTAATGTAGACTCTGGAACTGTGCCAGACAGGGACATGCAGTCAGTAATACAGAGAAGATATTTATTACTTATAAATATCTTCTTTGTATTATTCTGAGCACAAATCACCAAATTTGCAACACTCCCTGGGAATACAGGGAGAGATGAGAGATGAGGCAGTAATAACCCAGCCTCACCTCTGATAGTCAGACACTGCCTGGAGTTGGGGCGGGGCCACAGAGGAGCCAATAAAAACACAAAGAAAAAGAGGCAAAGAGGCACTGTTAGGGTCTCCTGCCCTGTGCTGCCACGTCGTCATGGCAACCGGGAGACAAGTGCTAGTGGAGTAACCTGAGCGCAGCTGATACTCCGGTTCGGGTCTTTTGCTGTGCAGTGGTTATAGGCTCTGTGCACGGCAGGGGATCCGGTGCTGGTTTTTGTGCTCACAGTCTGTGAGGTCTGAGTGGGGCGTGGACAGCACCTGCTTTATAAGGCCTCTTTTCAGGGTAAGCAGATGCTGCTGAATCTTTGTTGGTTAGTCAGTTCATGAAAGTTAGCCAGTACTGTGTAGCTTTGTATTTGTTTGTTGCTTACTGCAAATAGGCCTGGGGATTTGGTATTACACTCTGCCAATCCAGACCTAGCAGTAAGACTGGAGTCAGTCGTTTAGCTTGCTGGGGTTCTGTTACCACTCTGTGAACTTAGCAAGTTTGCGGCTGTATTCTAAGACTTGCCTGTCTAATCCTGTCTCACTGTGCTAGGTGTCAGGGGTCAGTTTAGTGGCAGTAAGCTAAAACCTGTGCACTGCAAGTGAGAAATAGGATTGTGGAGACTCTCCTTGTGTCTATCATTCCATCTCTGACCAAGGAGTTTACTGCCACACCCGTTGGTAACCCTTTAGGGTTTTGCTGTTGCCCTTAGCAACAGCATTTCGGGTTCTCTATGTATTAAAACACAACATCTTGCTTTTTCCATCTGTGCAGTTCTAATACAAAGGAGATACCCAGTTCCTTAGCCTCTGGGCTTCTCTGTTCACTTTGTGTGTATTTTGTTACCCTATTACCTTCTGTGTACGTTATGTCATATTCCCCAGGTTGTCTGTGAGTCCATTTGTTTTGCATAACAGTTCAAACACCAGTACATTCCTGCAGACACTGGAGTGCATAACAGTTCTGACACCAGTACTTTCCTGCAGGCACTGGTGTGCATAACATATTCAGCAGCCTAATACTCCTGTTGAAATTTTGTGGGAATATGGAGCATACCCCTCAAAATACGTTGCAACAGGTGGTCGATCAGGTGCAGGTCCTGACTCGACAATTTAATGATTTGTCCATTAAAATGCACACCTCCCAGGCTGCTGGTGGAGCTCCCGCAGCAGCAGCACCTGCAGGGGTTAAGGAGCCGAAAGTAAATCTCCCGGATCGTTTTTTCTGGAGATCGCTCGCAGTTCTTTTGTTTCAAGGAGAGCTGCAAGCTATACTTCTGGCTTAGGCCTCAGTCTTCTGGGTCGGAGATTCAGCGGGTGGGCATAGTGATTTCCTTGCTACAAGGAGACCCACAGGTCTGGGCATATGGGTTGCAGCCTGACTGTCCGTCGCTTAAAAGTGTTGATGCTTTTTTTACGGCACTGGGCATGTTGTATGATGACCCTGACAAGACGGCCTCAGCCGAGGCTCAGATTTCGATCCTTAAGCAAGGGCGAAGGCCAGTTGAGGTTTACTGTACGGAGTTTCGGAGGTTGGCCCATGATACCCAGTGGAATGACCCAGCCCTGAGACACCAGTACCGAAGAGGTCTTTCTAACCAGATAAAGGACCAACTGGTACAATATCCCTTGCCTGATAGCTTGGATCAGCTCATGCAGTTATCCATCCGGGTGGATAGACGGCTGAGAGAGCGTAGGCTTGAAAGGGAGACTGAGATTTCCTTCCTTCCCAAGGGAACCTCAGACTCTGAGGAATTTTCTGAGGAGCCTATGCAGATTGGGGCTACCCGCCTCTCCTCGCGTGAGAAGACGCGGAGGAGACAGCAGGGGTTGTGTTTGTACTGTGGGAATAAAGGTCATGTGGTAGTATCATGCCCAGAAAAGCCGGAAAACTTCAGGGCCTGAGGGTGATGGGAAATATCCTGTCAGGCCAGAAGTCAGAATTTCCCAAGAAGACTTTTATCATTCCGGTGACCTTGAAGATCCTCGGTCAAACTGTCAAGACTGAGGCCTTTGTGGACAGTGGGGCCGACGGGGTTTTTATGGACCGCCAATTCGCCCTGAAACACTCTGTTCCCTTAGTACCCTTGGCATCGGAAATTGAGATTTGTGGGTTAAACGGGGAACCATTATCCCAAGGTAAAATTACCTCTTGCACTAGCCAGATTTCTTTGTTTATTGGAGCCACACACTCTGAAAAATTGTCCTTTTATGTGACTGTCTGTACTTTTGCCCCATTGGTGTTGGGGTTACCCTGGTTAAGGGCCCACAATCCTCAATTTGACTGGGTCTCTAGGGAGATTCTTAGTTGGGGTACTGATTGTTTCAGGAGTTGCTTGAGCCTTCCAGTCAGGCTCTCGCAGCTAAGTTTGCCAGGATTGCCAGGGTGTTATGCAGATTTTGCGGACGTGTTCTCCAAAAAATTTGCAGAGGTACTACCTCCCCATCGCCCCTATGACTGTGCCATTGATTTGTTGCCAAATGCTAAGCTTCCCAAGAGCAGGTTGTACTCCCTGTCACGTCCTGAGACTCAGGCTATGGCAGAGTACATTCAGGAGAACTTGGCTAAGGGATTTATCAGACCTTCACAGTCTCCAGTTGGGTCGGGGTTCTTCTTTGTGGGTAAAAAGGACGGTTCGTTGCGACCCTGCATCGACTTCAGGGAATTGAACCGTATCACGATTAAAAACTCATACCCACTGCCTCTCATTTCGGTCTTGTTTGACCAGCTTCGTACTGCCACCATTTTTTCTAAGATTGACCTACGCGGTGCGTACAATCTAATCCGAATAAGAGAGGGGGATGAATGGAAGACTGCCTTTAATACCCACTCAGGGCATTATGAATATTTGGTGATGCCTTTTGGGCTCTGTAATGCCCCGGCAGTCTTCCAGGATTTCATGAATGATGTGCTCAGGGAATATTTGGATAGATTCTTAGTTGTATACTTAGATGACATCCTAATCTTCTCCCATTCCCTGGAGGAACATCGGAAGCATGTACGCTTAGTCCTCCAGAAACTCAGAGACCACCAGCTTGGGGCGAAGCTGGAGAAGTGCGAATTTGAAGTTCAGCAAATCGCATTTCTAGGATATATTATCTCCCCAGAAGGTTTCCAAATGGAGGGTTCCAAGGTACAGGCAGTCCTGGATTGGGTGCAGCCCACTAGTTTGAAGGCGCTTCAGCGTTTCCTGGGCTTTGCGAATTTTTATAGACGATTTATCGCTGGATTTTCGTCTATAGTGGCGCCCTTGGTGGCACTCACTAAGAAAGGGGCGGATGTTGCTCACTGGTCTTGTGAGGCTAAAGCGGCTTTTGCCCGTCTCAAAAGGGCATTTGTTTCGGCCAAGGTGCTGCGACACCCAGATCCAGAGCGTCCTTTTGTGGTGGAGGTGGATGCCTCTGAGATGGGTATTGGGGCAGTGCTTTCTCAGATGGGAGTGTCTGATAATCGCCTTCATCCCTGTGCTTACTTTTCCCGTAAATTTTCGCCTGCCGAGATGAATTATGACGTGGGTAACCGGGAATTGTTGG
The DNA here is from genome assembly GCF_028390025.1 of Pseudophryne corroboree. NCBI lineage: Eukaryota > Metazoa > Chordata > Amphibia > Anura > Myobatrachidae > Pseudophryne > Pseudophryne corroboree. The sequence goes on along the minus strand of NC_086453.1, from coordinate 215,874,767 downwards.
CTATTAAGGATGCACTCGAGGAGTGGAGACACTGGCTTGAGGGGGCTAAGTTTGTGGTCTCAATTCTCACTGACCATAAGAATCTGGCATATTTAGAGTCAGCGAAGCGTCTCAATGCCAGGCAGGCACGATGGGCTTTGTTTTTTGCTCGCTTTAATTTTTTGATAACATATCGCCCTGGGTCAAAAAACATCAAGGCTGATGCGCTCTCGCGGAGTTTTGCTCCAATCCAGGAGACCACCGAGGAGCCGTTGCCCATTGTTTCCCCATCATGTATTAAAGTGGGCATTACCCAGGACCTCTTATCATTAGTCCTTAGAGCACAGGAGCAGGCTCCTCCAGACCTTCCGGTAGGTCTTTTGTTTGTGCCTCCTAGGTTAAGACAGCGAGTGTTCCTGGAATTCCATGCCAAGAAGTCGGCAGGTCACCCGGGTATTGCCAGAACTCGGGAGTTGCTATCTAGGGCGGTGTGGTGGCCCTCGGTGGCTAAGGATGTGGATCAGTGGGTTCGGGCATGTGACATCTGTGCCCGAAATAAGACTCCTAGAGGGGTTCCTGTTGGCCCATTACATCCACTCTCTATCCCATCTAAGCCATGGACCCACATTTCAATGGATTTTGTGGTGGACTTGCCCAAATCCTCGGGGATGACAGCCATCTGGGTTGTCGTTGACAGGTTTTCGAAGATGGCGCACTTCGTTCCACTGGTTGGGCTGCCATCAGCCAGACGCCTGTCTGAATTATTTATGCTGCATGTTGTGCGTCTCCACGGGTTGCCACTTGATGTGGTCTCTGACCGCGGATCCCAGTTTGTGGCCAAATTCTGGAGGGCATTTTGTTCCGATCTCCAGATTTCTGTCAGCTTGTCGTCAGGCTACCATCCGCAGTCTAATGGGCAGACTGAAAGGGTGAACCAGTCCTTGGAGCAGTTCCTCAGGTGTTATGTCTCCAAGTGTCAGACTGACTGGGTTGCTCATCTGTCCATGGCGGAGTTTGCCTATAACAACGCGGCTCACTCTGCTACAGGGATCTCTCCCTTCCTTTGTGTGTATGGGCATCATCCTAAGGCCAATTCTTTTGACCCCCTGGACTCCACGCCTGGTGGTTCCTCTGTGGTTTCGGTCCTTAGAGGTATTTGGCGGAAAGTGAAGAAAGCCCTTGTGTCTGTGTCATTAGTGACCAAAAGGGTTTTTGATAAGCGGAAAAGACCCTGCAGCTTCAAATTAGGAGACTTCGTCTGGTTGTCTACCAAGAATTTGAAGTTGAGACAGCCATCTCATAAGTAAGGGCCCCGGTTCATCGGCCCTTATAAGATCACCAGGGTTATCAATCCGGTGGCATTTCAGTTAGATCTGCCCCGTTCTTTGGGTATCAATAAAACATTTCATTGTTCCCTTTTAAAACGGGCGATTAGTAATCCTTCTTCCAGTGGAAGACCTTCCCCTCTTCTGATACGTGGCCAGAGGGAGTTTGTTGTTGAAAGGATTCTTGACTCCAAGGTGGTTCGGGGTCGGCTGTCATTTTTGGTGCACTGGAAGGGGTATGGCCCGGAGGAGCGGTCGTGGGTGCGCAGTTGTGATCTTCATGCCCCCAGACTGATACGCTCTTTCTTCTCGCAGTTCCCCGATAAACCCGGTGGTAGGGGTTCTTTGACCCCTCGTCAGAGGGGGGGTACTGTTAGGGTCTCCTGCCCTGTGCTGCCACGTCGTCATGGCAACCGGGAGACAAGTGCTAGTGGAGTAACCTGAGCGCAGCTGATACTCCGGTTCGGGTCTTTTGCTGTGCAGTGGTTATAGGCTCTGTGCACGGCAGGGGATCCGGTGCTGGTTTTTGTGCTCACAGTCTGTGAGGTCTGAGTGGGGCGTGGACAGCACCTGCTTTATAAGGCCTCTTTTCAGGGTAAGCAGATGCTGCTGAATCTTTGTTGGTTAGTCAGTTCATGAAAGTTAGCCAGTACTGTGTAGCTTTGTATTTGTTTGTTGCTTACTGCAAATAGGCCTGGGGATTTGGTATTACACTCTGCCAATCCAGACCTAGCAGTAAGACTGGAGTCAGTCGTTTAGCTTGCTGGGGTTCTGTTACCACTCTGTGAACTTAGCAAGTTTGCGGCTGTATTCTAAGACTTGCCTGTCTAATCCTGTCTCACTGTGCTAGGTGTCAGGGGTCAGTTTAGTGGCAGTAAGCTAAAACCTGTGCACTGCAAGTGAGAGATAGGATTGTGGAGACTCTCCTTGTGTCTATCATTCCATCTATGACCAAGGAGTTTACTGCCACACCCGTTGGTAACCCTTTAGGGTTTTGCTGTTGCCCTTAGCAACAGCATTTCGGGTTCTCTATGTATTAAAACACAACATCTTGCTTTTTCCATCTGTGCAGTTCTAATACAAAGGAGATACCCAGTTCCTTAGCCTCTGGGCTTCTCTGTTCACTTTGTGTGTATTTTGTTACCCTATTACCTTCTGTGTACGTTATGTCATATTCCCCAGTTTGTCTGTGAGTCCATTTGTTTTGCATAACAGTTCAAACACCAGTACATTCCTGCAGACACTGGAGTGCATAACAGTTCTGACACCAGTACTTTCCTGCAGGCACTGGTGTGCATAACAGGCACGTCGTACTGTGGGATGGGGGGGATGGAGTGTTGGGTGTCTTGAGCTCTGATGGACACCTTTGATGATCAGGTGACCACTAGTCCAGGAAGCTCATCAGAGCACAGCAGCAGCATTACTGAGGAGGGAAGGAATATGCAGAGGAAGCACACAAATGACAAATAGGCAATTGTGGACAACTGTCTGGGGGCTTGTAAATCACTGTGTAACAGGATAGGGGGTTTCCCTACAGACTACAGTAGCTGGCGCCTTCTCACTTTGTAGGGGGTTGGTACCTTCTGTGTAAGGGATGGGGGATCTTCTGTGCTAGGAGGAGATCTGTGTGAGGTGGGTCTGCGCTAAGTGGAGATCTCTGTGTGTAAGGGAACTGTGAGAGGCAAGATTTGTGCAAATGAGGTTGGTTCCAATACAGTATGTGTGTGTTTATCTGGCTCTGATACTAGCAAGTGCCACCCAAGCACTTTGAACAGGCTTTGAACATGCACATATCTCAGCTAAAATAGCATCCGGTGTCCTCCCCTCACAATAAAGTATACCACTCAGTGACCCCCACAGTCAGAGACATATTAACAACAAGGCCAACTGGGGCGATTACCGAGGGGTCCCCACCAGTGCCATAAATATAGGTACACGAACAAATACAAATACATTTCTAGTGAAAGCAGCACAGTGCACACATTTGAAAAGTACTGTAGTGTAATGAGTGTCAGTAAGGTACAAGTCACTTCTATTCTAAGTACAAATAAACCGTTTAAGATCTGTGTTCTAGTTCATAACACCCTGCATGAGTTCTCTTGCTGTATGTTCTCTTTTCTCTTGCTCCAGTGGTAAGGGTAAAAATGTATACAGTATTTGCTATTTTTACAGCATTGCAGTGTCATTTTCTTCTTCTTCTTCTTCTTCTTCTTATTGATACTCATATTCTCGGTAGTAGTACTAGTAATATGGGAAAGCTTCTTGTACTCATCTAAAATTACCTCTGGCTTGCTGAAGGTCCTGTGGCATGCTAAGTGTCTTTCTGATGTATACAGTAGCTGGAATGGAGGACTTTATCTTGTAATACAAGATCCTGGCAGGTTCACTGGCAGGATCCTACCATATGACCATAGAAGAACTTTCTGTTTCTGGAAAAAGAAAGGTGCTGGTGTGTGAGAACCATCAGATACAAAACAATGATTACACATGATGCAGAGGCAGAAAACCATTGCTGGTTCCTATAGCAAGAGAGAGGGAAGGTCTGACGATGCAGTCTGCCCTCTTGCAGTCCCCATCTTTCCTAAGCATATGCAGAGAAGGCTTGTTTTGGTTTCACTGCAAATGGTCTCATACAATAATGAGTGCAAAGCATGGAACAACCATTATAGGCAATGTAAAGGCTGTAGACCCCCATACGCTCATAAGGGGTTATTCAGATGTCGTTAGAGTTGCTTTCACTGCTGCTTCCTTGAAAGCAGCAGTGATAGCACTATATGGAGCAAGAGGCATCTATTAGTAGCAGACGTCTCCTGCTGCAGTAGTGATTTGACCAGTGACGCAGCAATGGATCACTGACTCACTATCCAGCAGCTTGTAGCACCCATGGGGACGCACAAGCCACCCACCGCAGAGGCCAGGAAATCTCTCTGCAACCATGGAGATTCCTGGCATTTTCCTTCTCCCTAAACAGCGATGTCACGTCTCCGTTTTGGGAAACAGAGGCCGTCGTCACCCCCTCCCTGCCACCAAGATGTCAGCAGACAGTCAATAACTGACAGTCTGCTGCCATCCTGCTTCCTACATCACAAGACCCATTTGCGCAGAATGGTTGCTGTTCATGCACAAAAGTAATGATCACTGGAACTTTGCTGCTTGAGTAGCAGCAATGACCGGATCTGAATGAGGTCAATTGGGTAATAGTTCTACCTATGGCTTAATTCTGTTGTCAGTTTACAGTTGATTGGAGGTTTATGCTGCTCTACCACCAATGTATGATTTGAAGATGGCTTTGACTGTTCTGTCTATTGCCGAAAGACTTTTAGATTGCTTGGCCAAAATGTTTCTCATACGTCCTAGAGGATGCTGGGAACTCCAAAAGGACCATGAGGTATAGACGGGATCTGCAGGAGACATGGGCACACTATAAGACTTTGAATGGGTGTGAACTGGCTCCTCCCTCTATGCCCCTCCTCCAGACTCCAGTTAGACTCTGTGCCCAGAGAGACTGGACACACACATTAGGGGAGCTCTCCTGAGTTTCTCTGAAAGACTTTATGTTAGGTTTGTGATATTCAGGGAGACCTGCTGGCAACAGGCTCCCTGCATCGTGGGACTGAGGGGAGAGAAGCAGACCTACTTCTGTGAGTTTCAAGGCTCTGCTTCTTTGGCTACTGGACACCATTAGCTCCAGAGGTTCTGATCACTTGGTTCGCCTAGCTGCTCGTTCCCGGAGACGCGCCGTCACCCCCTCACAGAGCCAGAAGAAGAAGCCGGGTGAGTAAAGGAAGAACAGAAGACTTCAGTGACGGCAGACGACTTCAGAGCCTCGGAGGTACCACACAGCGGTCGCGCTGTGTGCCATTGCTCCCACACACAAGCAGCACTACATGGGTGCAGGGTGCAGGGGGGGCACCCTGGGCAGCAATATACCTCTTAGATATGACCTGGCAAAGTGATATACAGTGCATAGGCACTGTATACTGACCCCCGCCAGTATAAAAATGTACAAAAATAACGGGACTGAAGCGCGCCGAGAAGGGGGCGTGACTTAGCCCTCACAAATCTATACAACCCCATTTTCTCCTCACAGAGATGCTGGGCCCGCCAAAACACTGTTAAACACCTAACAGAGTAAAATGAGGAGGGGGGGGGGGGGGGGCACAGTTATTTAGTGCAATATAGGTTCAACCATAAAGCACTATATATATATGTATATATAATGAGCGTGTGTACAATGAGTTGGTTAAAGTTTCTCTGTTTTCCCTGTCAGAAATCTGCCCATTTTAGCAATGTTGGTGGGTGTTTACTACACGTGTGTCAACATGTGTGAGTGCTCTACCACAAACAGATATGGGAATCCCTCTGTCGGCATTGCCGACTCCAGATGGTACTTGATTCATGAGATTAAGTGTCAGCATGTCAGTAGTTGTAAGCTTTTCCAAAGAAAACACTGTTTGGGGGACACAGACGTAAGTGGGTGACCCTGTCGGCACCAACTATTATGACTGGGTGTAAAATAATATAAAAAACCTATACCTGTATGTATATATATGTATGGTATGTTTGCATTGAGCTGTAGCTCGAGCACAGACGTGGTAGTATTTGTGGGGACGTCCTAGTGAAATTAGGTATATATTTCCCTCAGACCCCTCAGGGTCACAAAAATTGTATTTTGCCCAGTTACTACTCCCTGTTGTCGACACGAATACTATGTTTTATGTCGGCCATAATGTTTCCTGATTAGATCCACAACTTTGGCATTCAGTAAATGTCCATACACATTCAGAACACATTAATGTCACTAGGGACCCTGCTGTTCCTGACAGATTATATATGAGATGTATATATAGATATATGTGTATATATGTGTATTTAAATGTGTATATATGTATTACAATTTATTATGAATGCTGACGTAAAGTTATTCCTTCTCATGTGCTGGTCACTCTGTTAATGAAGCCGTGACAAGATGGTCTCGAATCCTCACGAGGAGTCCGAGTGTTTATTCTTTTCCCGCCGTGGATAGAATAAAGTGAAAGTCAACCCCTGGTCTGCACGGGGTCCTGTCACAAAGGATCGTATACAGGAAGCTGAGTGATAATAAGATTTTAAACCTACCGGTAAATCTATTTCTCCTAGTCCGTAGAGGATGCTGGGGACTCCGTAAGGACCATGGGTATAGACGGGATCCGCAGGAGATAGGGCACCTAAAAATAACTTTGACTATGGGTGTGCACTGGCTCCTCCCTCTATGCCTCTCCGCCAGACCTCAGTTAGAGAACTGTGCCCAGAGGAGATGGACAATACAAGGCAGGATTTAGCAATCCAAGGGCAAGATTCATACCAGCCCACACCAACCATACCATGTAACCTGGAATATACATAACCAGTTAACAGTATGAACAAACAACAGTAACGGTCCAAGACCTGTTCCAACTGTAACATAACCCTTATGTAAGCAACAACTATATACAAGTCTTGCAGAGTTTCCGCACTGGGACGGGCGCCCAGCATCCTCTACGGACTAGGAGAAATAGATTTACCGGTAGGTTTAAAATCTTATTTTCTCTTACGTCCTAGAGGATGCTGGGGACTCCGTAAGGACCATGGGGTTTATACCAAAGCATCCAATCGGGCGGGAGAGTGCGTATGACTCTGCAGCACCGACTGAGCAAACGCTAGGTCCTCATCAGCCAGGGTATCAAACTTGTAGAATTTAGCAAAAGTGTTTGACCCCGACCAAGTCGCCGCTCGGCAAAGCTGTAATGCCGAGACGCCTCGGGCAGCCGCCCAAGAAGAGCCCACCTTCCTAGTGGAATGGGCTTTAACCGAATTTGGTACCGGCAATCCAGCCGTAGAATGAGCCTGCTGAATCCTATTACAGATCCAGCGAGCAATAGTCTGCTTCGAAGCAGGTGCGCCAATCTTATTAGCAGCATACAAGACAAACAGAGCCTCTGTTTTCCTAATTCTAGCCGTCCTGGCTACATAAATCTTTAAGGCCCTGACTACGTCCAGGGATCTGGAATCCTCCAGGTCACTTGTAGCGACAGGCACCACAATAGGTTGATTCATATGGAATGAAGAAACCACTTTAGGCAAAAATTGCGGACGTGTCCTCAATTCAGCTCGATCCACATGAAAAATCAAGTAGGGGCTCTTGTGTGACAAAGCCGCCAATTCGGACACTCGCCTTGCTAATGCTAAGGCCAACAACATGACCACCTTCCAGGTAAGAAATTTCAACTCAACCTTGTTAAGCGGTTCAAACCAGTGTGATTTTAGGAACTGTAACACCACGTTCAGGTCCCATGGTGCCACCGGAGGCACAAAAGGGGGCTGGATGTGCAGCACTCCCTTTACAAACGTCTGGACTTCTGGAAGAGAAGCCAATTCCTTCTGAAAGAAAATCGAGAGGGCCGAAATCTGTACCTTAACAGAGCCTAATTTCAGGCCCATATCCACTCCTGTCTGTAGGAAGTGGAGAAGACGACCCAGATGAAAATCTTCCGTAGGTGCATTCTTGGTCTCACACCAAGACACAAACTTTCGCCTGATACGGTGATAATGTTTTACCGTCACCTCCTTCCTAGCCTTTATTAAAGTAGGGATGACCTCTTCCAGAATCCCCTTTCTCGCTAGGATTCGGCGTTCAACCGCCATGCCGTCAAACGTAACCGCAGTAAGTCTTGAAATACACAGGGCCCCTGTTGCAACAGGTATTCCGTCAGAGGAAGAGGCCAGGGATCCCCTGTGAGCATCTCTTGTAGATCCGAGTACCAGGCCCTTCGAGGCCAGTCTGGGACAACGAGTATCGTCTTTACTCTTCTTCGTCTTATGATCCTCAACACTTTTGTGATGAGGGGAAGAGGAGGAAACACGTAGACCGATTTGAACACCCACGGTGTTACCAGAGCGTCTACTGCTACTGCCTGAGGGTCCCGAGACCTGGCACAATACCTCCGAAGTTTTTTGTTGAGGCGTGACGCCATCATGTTAATTTGAGGAGTTCCCCAAAGACGCGTTACGTCTGCAAAGACTTCTTGATGAAGTCCCCACTCTCCTGGATGGAGATCGTGTCTGCTGAGGAAGTCTGCTTCCCAGTTGTCCACTCCCGGAATGAAGACAGCCGACAGAGCGCTTACATGATTTTCCGCCCAGTGAAGGATCTTTGTGGCTTCCGCCATCGCGACTCTGCTTCTTGTCCCGCCTTGGCGGTTCACATGAGCCACTGCTGTGACATTGTCTGATTGAATCAGAACCGGTAGGTTTCGAAGAAGACTCTCCGCTTGTCGAAGGCCGTTGTAAATGGCCCTGAGTTCCAACACATTGATGTGTAGACAGGACTCCTGGTCTGACCAAAGACCCTGAAAATGTTTTTGCCGTGTGACCGCTCCCCATCCTCGGAGGCTCGCGTCCATGGTAACCAGGATCCAATCCTGAATTCTGAACCTGCGACCCTCCAGAAGGTGAGCACTTTGCAACCACCACAGGAGGGATACTCTGGCCCCTGGGGACAGAGTTATTTTCCGATGTAAGTGCATATGGGACCCCGACCACTTGTCCAGAAGGTCCCATTGAAAAGTCCTTGCATGGAACCTTCAGAAGGGAATGGCCTCGTAGGCCGCCACCATTTTTCCCAGAACCCGAGTGCATTGGTGAACTGACACCCTTTTCGGTTTTAGCAGGTCTCTGACCATGTTCTGGATGTCTTGGGCTTTCTCTATTGGGAGGAAGACCTTCATTTGTTCCGTATCCAGTATCATACCTAGGAACGGTAGTCGAGTTGTCGGAATCAACTGTGACTTCGGTAGATTTAGAATCCAACCGTGTTGCTGGAGCACTCTCAGAGAGAGCGCCACACTGCTCAGCAATTTCTCCCTTGATCTCGCTTTTATCAGGAGATCGTCCAAGTATGGGATAATTGTGACTCCATGCTTGCGCAGGACCACTATCATTTCCGCCATTATCTTGGTGAAAATCCTCGGGGCCGTGGAGAGTCCAAACGGCAACGTCTGAAATTGGTAATGACAATCCTGTGCAGCGAATCTCAGGTATTCCTGATGGGGGGCATATATGGGGACATGAAGGTACGCATCCTTTATGTCCAGAGACACCATAAACTCCCCCTCCTCCATGTTGGCTATTATCGCTCTGAGAGATTCCATTTTGAATTTGAATCTTTTTATGTACAGGTTTAGGGATTTCAGATTCAAAATAGGTCTGACCGAACCGTCCGGTTTCGGGACCACAAATAGGGTTGAGTAGTAACCTCTTCCCTGCTGGTGCAGAGGAACCTTGATTATCACTTGCTGTATACACAGCGTTTGAATTGCAGCTAACACTACATCCCTTTCCGATGTGGAAGCTGGTAGGGCCGATTTGAAAAATCGGCGCGGGGGCACCTCTTCGAATTCCAATTTGTAACCCTGGAAAACTATTTCCAACACCCAGGGATTCAGGTCCGAACTGACCCAGGCCTGACTGAAAAGTCGAAGACGTGCCTCCACCGGTGCGGACTCCCTCAGGGGAGCCCCAGTGTCATGCTGTGGGTTTTGGAGCAGCCGGAGAGGACTTTTGTTCCTGGGCACCTGCCGAAGCAAGTGCTCTTTTGCCTCTGCCCTTTCCTCTGGCGAGGAAAGAGGATCCCCGACCTCTTCTGGACTTGTGCGACCGAAAGGACTGCATCTGATAGGGTGTTACTTTCTTTTGCTGTTGGGGAATATATGGTAAAAAATTTGATTTACCTGCTGTAGCTGTGGAAACCAGGTCCATCAGCCCATCCCCAAACAAAACATCACCCTTATAGGGTAGTACTTCCATATGTTTCTTGGAATCCGCATCACCCGTCCATTGGCGAGTCCATAAGGATCTTCTCGCTGAGATAGACATGGCATTGGCCCTAGAAGCTAGCAATCCAATGTCCCTTTGAGCATCCCTCATAAATAAGACTGCGTCCTTTATGTGGGCTAGAGTTAAGAATATAGTATCCTTATCCATATTATCAAATTGATCTGTCAGCTCATCTGTCCAAGCTGCAATTGCGCTACACACCCATGCCGACGCATTGTCGGTCTTAGCACAGCCCCTGTATGAGAATAAATACACTTTAAGGTAGTTTCCTGCCTGCGATCTGCAGGGTCTTTAAGGGCCGCTGTGTCAGAAGACGGTAGCGCCACTTTCTTGGACAAGCGCGTCAGGGCCTTGTCCACAGTGGGGGATGATTCCCAAATCTCCCTGTCCTGCTTAGGGAAGGGGTATGCCATATAAATTCTTTTGGGGATCTGCGGTCTCTTGTCCGGAGTCTCCCAAGCTTTCCCATAGAAATCATTTAATTCATGAGATGTGGGAAAATTAATAATCTGTTTCTTTTCCTTAAACATGTGTACCCTTGTGTCGGGGACCGAGGGTTCATCCTCAATATGTAACACATCCCTTATTGCCACAATCATACACTGAATGGTTTTAGTCACCCTAGGGTGCAATTTTACTTCGTCGTAGTCGACACTGGAGTCAGAATCCGTGTCGGTAGTAGTGTCTTGTGTTAAGGGACGCTTTTGAGACCCCGATGGGCCCTGTGAGTCGGTCCAATCCGAGGATTGACTCCCTGATGTCCCCCCTAATTCAGCCTTATCAAGCCTTTTATGTAAAGATGCCACACTTGCATTCAACATATGCCACATGTCCATCCAATCCGGAGTCGGCACAACCGACGGGGACACACCACTCATTTGCTCCACCGCCTCCTTGGAAAAGCCTTCCACCTCAGACATGTCGACACACAGGTACCGACACCCCACACACACACACAGGGATTAACCTATAAGGGGACAAAACCCCAACCAGGCCCTTAGGAGAGACAGAGAGAGAGTATGCCAGCACACACCCAGCGCTTAATAACACTGGAAAGATATGACCAGATAGCGCTTTTATATATCTATAAAATGACCAGATTCCCACTCACTGCGCTCAAAATGCCCCCCTCCTCTTTTTTTCCAGCCTGAATGTTCAGCAGGGGAGAGACCAGGGAGCCAGCGTTTTCCTCATGCAGCTTCTGTGGAGAAAATGGCGCTGGTTAGTGCTGGAGATCAAGCTCCGCCCACCCAACGGCGGGCTTCGGTCCCTGTGATTTTTTTATAGAAAATTGCGGGGGATCGTAGAATTACTGCCCAGCAGCCTAATCTATCATGTCAGTGCCCAAATGTGAGGTTTATTGCTGCCCAGGGCGCCCCCCCCCTGCGCCCTGCACCCTTCAGTGCTGCTCTGTGTGTGTGACTGGGAGCAATGGCGCGCAGCTTACCGCTGCGCGCCTTACCTCATGAAGATCTGATGTCTTCTGCCGCCTAAGATGTCTTCTGCCTTCTCATCCGGCTTCTATCTTCGGCATCTGTGAGGAGGACGGTGGCGCTGCTCCGGGACGAACCCCAGGTGAGACCTGTGTTCCGACTCCCTCTGGAGCTAATGGTGTCCAGTAGCCTTAGAAGCAGTGCCCAACTTGACAAGCCAGCTCTGCTTCTCTCTCCTCGGTCCCACGATGCAGGTATCCTGTTGCCAACAGGACTCCCTGAAAATAAAAAACCTAACAAAATTCCTTTTCAACAGAAAACTCTGGAGAGCTCTCTGCAGTGCACCCATTCTCCTCTGGGCACAAGATCTAACTGAGGTCTGGAGGAGGGGCATAGAGGGAGGAGCCAGTGCACACCCATAGTCAAAGTTCTTTTAATGTTGCCCTATCTCCTGTCTATACCCCATGGTCCTTACGGAGTCCCCAGCATCCTCTAGGACGTAAGAGAAATTTTAATTATATGCTTTGATGATATTTGCATTACATACGTATGGGGGAGTGCTTGTATTCAGAAATGGTCGGTTACCTTGTTATCCAATATAATTACCCTGGGGAGAAATGGGATATTCCTTGGGTCTTATCTAGAACATTGCAGCTTGCAGCCGTGCGACTACAAGAGGTATGCACGACTCCGAGAAATCCTGGAGTATCTTCCCTATGAAGGGATAATCTGGTTTGGGGATGGCTTGGTTAAGTTGATCTCGGCAGATACCGTGGTAAGTCTACCTTCTTGTGCTATGTTCCATCACAGTGGTTGGTGACGCATTTTTTGTGGGATGCAGTCGTTTTGACCGGTTGGATACCGTTTTTTATTCCCCTTCTTTGTAGGTAGAGGGAGGTAAAAAGTAGAGATGTGCACTTGAAATTTTTCGGGTTTTGTGTTTTGGTTTTGGGTTCGGTTCCGCGGCCGTGTTTTGGGTTCGACCGCGTTTTGGCAAAACCTCACCGAATTTTTTTTGTCGGATTCGGGTGTGTTTTGGATTCGGGTGTTTTTTTCAAAAAACACTAAAAAACAGCTTAAATCATAGAATTTGGGGGTCATTTTGATCCCAAAGTATTATTAACCTCAAAAACCATAATTTCCACTCATTTTCAGTCTATTCTGAATACCTCACACCTTACAATATTATTTTTAGTCCTAAAATTTGCACCGAGGTCGCTGGATGACTAAGCTAAGCGACCCTAGTGGCCGACACAAAAACCTGGCCCATCTAGGAGTGGCACTGCAGTGTCACGCAGGATGTCCCTTCCAAAAAACCCTCCCCAAACAGCACATGACGCAAAGAAAAAAAGAGGTGCAATGAGGTAGCTGTGTGAGTAAGATAAGCGACCCTAGTGGCCGACACAAACACCGGGCCCATCTAGGAGTGGCACTGCAGTGTCACGCAGGATGTCCCTTCCAAAAAACCCTCCCCAAACAGCACATGACGCAAAGAAAAAAAGAGGCGCAATGAGGTAGCTGTGTGAGTAAGATAAGCGACCCTAGTGGCCGACACAAACACCGGGCCCATCTAGGAGTGGCACTGCAGTGTCACGCAGGATGTCCCTTCCAAAAAACCCTCCCCAAACAGCACATGACGCAAAGAAAAAAAGAGGCGCAATGAGGTAGCTGTGTGAGTAAGATAAGCGACCCTAGTGGCCGACACAAACACCGGGCCCATCTAGGAGTGGCACTGCAGTGTCACGCAGGATGTCCCTTCCAAAAAACCCTCCCCAAACAGCACATGACGCAAAGAAAAAAAGAGGCGCAATGAGGTAGCTGTGTGAGTAAGATAAGCGACCCTAGTGGCCGACACAAACACCGGGCCCATCTAGGAGTGGCACTGCAGTGTCACGCAGGATGGCCCTTCCAAAAAATACTCCCCAAACAGCACATGACGCAAAGAAAAATTAAAGAAAAAAGAGGTGCAAGATGGAATTGTCCTTGGGCCCTCCCACCCACCCTTATGTTGTATAAACAGGACATGCACACTTTAACCAACCCATCATTTCAGTGACAGGGTCTGCCACACGACTGTGACTGAAATGACGGGTTGGTTTGGACCCCCACCAAAAAAGAAGCAATTAATCTCTCCTTGCACAAACTGGCTCTACAGAGGCAAGATGTCCACCTCATCATCATCCTCCGATATATCACCGTGTACATCCCCCTCCTCACAGATTATCAATTCGTCCCCACTGGAATCCACCATCTCAGCTCCCTGTGTACTTTGTGGAGGCAATTGCTGCTGGTCAATGTCTCCACGGAGGAATTGATTATAATTCATTTTAATGAACATCATCTTCTCCACATTTTCTGGATGTAACCTCGTACGCCGATTGCTGACAAGGTGAGCGGCGGCACTAAACACTCTTTCGGAGTACACACTTGTGGGAGGGCAACTTAGGTAGAATAAAGCCAGTTTGTGCAAGGGCCTCCAAATTGCCTCTTTTTCCTGCCATTATAAGTACGGACTGTGTGACGTGCCTACTTGGATGCGGTCACTCATATAATCCTCCACCATTCTTTCAATGGAGAGAGAATCATATGCAGTGACAGTAGACGACATGTCCGTAATCGTTGACAGGTCCTTCAGTCCGGACCAGATGTCAGCATCAGCAGTCGCTCCAGACTGCCCTGCATCACCGCCAGCGGGTGGGCTCGGAATTCTGAGCCTTTTCCTCGCACCCCCAGTTGCGGGAGAATGTGAAGGAGGAGATGTTGACAGGTCGCGTTCCGCTTGACTTGACAATTTTCTCACCAGCAGGTCTTTGAACCCCAGCAGACTTGTGTCTGCCGGAAAGAGAGATCCAAGGTAAGCTTTAAATCTAGGATCGAGCATGGTGGCCAAAATGTAGTGCTCTGATTTCAACAGATTGACCACCCGTGAATCCTTGTTAAGCGAATTAAGGGCTCCATCCACAAGTCCCACATGCCTAGCGGAATCGCTCTGTGTTAGCTCCTCCTTCAATGTCTCCAGCTTCTTCTGCAAAAGCCTGATGAGGGGAATGACCTGACTCAGGCTGGCAGTGTCTGAACTGACTTCACGTGTGGCAAGTTCAAAGGGTATCAGAACCTTGCACAATGTTGAAATCATTCTCCACTGCGCTTGAGACAGGTGCATTCCACCTCCTATATCGTGCTGAATTGTATAGGCTTGAATGGCCTTTTGCTGCTCCTCCAACCTCTGAAGCATATAGAGGGTTAAATTCCACCTCGTTACCACTTCTTGCTTCAGATGATGGCAGGGCAGGTTCAGTTGTTTTTGATGGTGCTCCAGTCTTCTGTACGTGGTGCCTGTTCGCCGAAAGTGTCCCGCAATTCTTCTGGCCACCGACAGCATCTCTTGCACGCCCCTGTCGTTTTTTAAATAATTCAGCACCACCAAATTCAAGGTATGTGCAAAACATGGGACGTGCTGGAATTTGCCCATATTTAATGCACACACAATATTGCTGGCGTTGTCCGATGCCACAAATCCACAGGAGAGTCCAATTGGGGTAAGCCATTCCGCGATGATCTTCCTCAGTTGCCGTAAGAGGTTTTCAGCTGTGTGCGTATTCTGGAAAGCGGTGATACAAAGCGTAGCCTGCCTAGGAAAGAGTTGGCGTTTGTGAGATGCTGCTACTGGTGCCGCCGCTGCTGTTCTTGCGGCGGGAGTCCATACATCTACCCAGTGGGCTGTCACAGTCATATAGTCCTGACCCTGCCCTGCTCCACTTGTCCTCATGTCCGTGGTTAAGTGGACATTGGGTACAACTGCATTTTTTAGGACACTGGTGAGTCTTTTTCTGACGTCCGTGTGCATTCTCGGTATCGCCTGCCTAGAGAAGTGGAACCTAGATGGTATTTGGTAACGGGGGCACACTACCTCAAGAAATTGTCTAGTTCCCTGTGAACTAACGGCGGATACCGGACGCACGTCTAACACCAACATAGTTGTCAAGGCCTCAGTTATCCGCTTTGCAGCAGGATGACTGCTGTGATATTTCATCTTCCTCGCAAAGGACTGTTGGACAGTCAATTGCTTACTGGAAGTAGTACAAGTGGGCTTACGACTTCCCCTCTGGGATGACGATCGACTCCCAGCAGCAACAACAGCAGCGCCAGCAGCAGTAGGCATTACACTCAAGGATGCATCGGAGGAATCCCAGGCAGGAGAGGACTCGTCAGAATTGCCAGTGACATGGCCTGCAGGACTATTGGCATTCCTGGGTAAGGAGGAAATTGACACTGAGGGAGTTGGTGGGGTGGTTTGCGTGAGCTTGGTTACAAGAGGAAGGGATTTACTGGTCAGTGGACTGCTTCCGCTGTCACCCAAAGTTTTTGAACTTGTCACTGACTTATTATGAATGCGCTGCAGGTGACGTATAAGGGAGGATGTTCCGAGGTGGTTAACGTCCTTACCCCTACTTATTACAGCTTGACAAAGGCAACACACGGCTTGACAAATGTTGTCCGCATTTCTGTTGAAATACTTCCACACCGAAGAGCTGATTTTTTTGGTATTTTCACCAGGCATGTCAACGGCCCTATTCCTCCCACGGACAACAGGTGTCTCCCCGGGTGCCTGACTTAAACAAACCACCTCACCATCAGAATCCTCCTGGTCAATTTCCTCCCCAGCGCCAGCAACACCCATATCCTCCTCATCCCGGTGTACTTCAACACTGACATCTTCAATCTGACTATCAGGAACTGGACTGCGGGTGCTCCTTCCAGCACTTGCAGGGGGCGTGCAAATGGTGGAAGGCGCATGCTCTTCACGTCCAGTGTTGGGAAGGTCAGGCATCGCAACCGACACAATTGGACTCTCCTTGTGGATTTGGGATTTCGAAGAACGCACAGTTCTTTGCGGTGCTTTTGCCAGCTTGAGTCTTTTCAGTTTTCTAGCGAGAGGCTGAGTGCTTCCATCCTCATGTGAAGCTGAACCACTAGCCATGAACATAGGCCAGGGCCTCAGCCGTTCCTTGCCACTCCGTGTGGTAAATGGCATATTGGCAAGTTTACGCTTCTCCTCCGACAATTTTATTTTAGGTTTTGGAGTCCTTTTTTTACTGATATTTGGTGTTTTGGATTTTACATGCTCTGTACTATGACATTGGGCATCGGCCTTGGCAGACGACGTTGCTGGCATTTCATCGTCTCGGCCATGACTAGTGGCAGACTCTTCAGCACGAGGTGGAAGTGGATCTTGATCTTTCCCTAATTTTGGAACCTCAACATTTTTGTTCTCCATATTTTAATAGGCACAACTAAAAGGCACCTCAGGTAAACAATGGAGATGGATGGATACTAGTATACTTATGGATGGACTGCCGAGTGCCGACACAGAGGTAGCTACAGCCGTGGACTACCGTACTGTGTCTGCTGCTAATATAGACTGGATGATAATGAGATGAAATCAATATATATGTATATATAATATCACTAGTACTGCAGCCGGACAGGTATATATTATATATTTATTATGTAATGACTGATGACGGACCTGCTGGACACTGTCAGCTCAGCAGCACCGCAGACTGCTACAGTAAGCTACTATAGTAGTATGTATAAAGAAGAAAGAAAAAAAAAACAACCACGGGTAGGTGGTATACAATTATGGATGGACTGCCGAGTGCCGACACAGAGGTAGCTACAGCCGTGGACTAACGTACTGTGTCTGCTGCTAATATAGACTGGATGATAATGAGATGAAATCAATATATATGTATATATAATATCACTAGTACTGCAGCCGGACAGGTATATACTATATATTTATTATGTAATGACTGATGACGGACCTGCTGGACACTATCAGCTCAGCAGCACCGCAGACTGCTACAGTAAGCTACCATAGTAGTATGTATAAAGAAGAAAGAAAAAAAAAACAACCACGGGTAGGTGGTATACAATTATGGATGGACTGCCGAGTGCCGACACAGAGGTAGCTACAGCCGTGGACTAACGTACTGTGTCTGCTGCTAATATAGACTGGATGATAATGAGATGAAATCAATATATATGTATATATAATATCACTAGTACTGCAGCCGGACAGGTATATATTATATATTTATTATGTAATGACTGATGACGGACCTGCTGGACACTGTCAGCTCAGCAGCACCGCAGACTGCTACAGTAAGCTACTATAGTAGTATGTATAAAGAAGAAAGAAAAAAAAACCAACCACGGGTAGGTGGTATACAATTATGGATGGACTGCCGAGTGCCGACACAGAGGTAGCTACAGCCGTGGACTAACGTACTGTGTCTGCTGCTAATATAGACTGGATGATAATGAGATGAAATCAATATATATGTATATATAATATCACTAGTACTGCAGCCGGACAGGTATATATTATATATTTATTATGTAATGACTGATGACGGACCTGCTGGACACTGTCAGCTCAGCAGCACCGCAGACTGCTACAGTAAGCTACTATAGTAGTATGTATAAAGAAGAAAGAAAAAAAAAACAACCACGGGTAGGTGGTATACAATTATGGATGGACTGCCGAGTGCCGACACAGAGGTAGCTACAGCCGTGGACTAACGTACTGTGTCTGCTGCTAATATAGACTGGATGATAATGAGATGAAATCAATATATATGTATATATAATATCACTAGTACTGCAGCCGGACAGGTATATATTATATATTTATTATGTAATGACTGATGACGGACCTGCTGGACACTGTCAGCTCAGCAGCACCGCAGACTGCTACAGTAAGCTACTATAGTAGTATGTATAAAGAAGAAAGAAAAAAAAAAACAACCACGGGTAGGTGGTATACAATTATGGATGGACTGCCGAGTGCCGACACAGAGGTAGCTACAGCCGTGGACTAACGTACTGTGTCTGCTGCTAATATAGACTGGATGATAATGAGATGAAATCAATATATATGTATATATAATATCAATAGTACTGCAGCCGGACAGGTATATATTATATATTTATTATGTAATGACTGATGACGGACCTGCTGGACACTGTCAGCTCAGCAGCACCGCAGACTGCTACAGTAAGCTACTATAGTAGTATGTATAAAGAAGAAAGAAAAAAAAAAACAACCACGGGTAGGTGGTATACAATTATGGATGGACTGCCGAGTGCCGACACAGAGGTAGCTACAGCCGTGGACTAACGTACTGTGTCTGCTGCTAATATAGACTGGATGATAATGAGATGAAATCAATATATATGTATATATAATATCACTAGTACTGCAGCCGGACAGGTATATATTATATATTTATTATGTAATGACTGATGACGGACCTGCTGGACACTGTCAGCTCAGCAGCACCGCAGACTGCTACAGTAAGCTACTATAGTAGTATGTATAAAGAAGAAAGAAAAAAACAACAACCACGGGTAGGTGGTATACAATTATGGATGGACTGCCGAGTGCCGACACAGAGGTAGCTACAGCCGTGGACTAACGTACTGTGTCTGCTGCTAATATAGACTGGATGATAATGAGATGAAATCAATATATATGTATATATAATATCACTAGTACTGCAGCCGGACAGGTATATATTATATATTTATTATGTAATGACTGATGACGGACCTGCTGGACACTGTCAGCTCAGCAGCACCGCAGACTGCTACAGTAAGCTACTATAGTAGTATGTATAAAGAAGAAAGAAAAAAAAAACAACCACGGGTAGGTGGTATACAATTATGGATGGACTGCCGAGTGCCGACACAGAGGTAGCTACAGCCGTGGACTAACGTACTGTGTCTGCTGCTAATATAGACTGGATGATAATGAGATGAAATCAATATATATGTATATATAATATCAATAGTACTGCAGCCGGACAGGTATATATTATATATTTATTATGTAATGACTGATGACGGACCTGCTGGACACTGTCAGCTCAGCAGCACCGCAGACTGCTACAGTAAGCTACTATAGTAGTATGTATAAAGAAGAAAGAAAAAAAAAACAACCACGGGTAGGTGGTATACAATTATGGATGGACTGCCGAGTGCCGACACAGAGGTAGCTACAGCCGTGGACTAACGTACTGTGTCTGCTGCTAATATAGACTGGATGATAATGAGATGAAATCAATATATATGTATATATAATATCAATAGTACTGCAGCCGGACAGGTATATATTATATATTTATTATGTAATGACTGATGACGGACCTGCTGGACACTGTCAGCTCAGCAGCACCGCAGACTGCTACAGTAAGCTACTATAGTAGTATGTATAAAGAAGAAAGAAAAAAAAAAAAACCACGGGTAGGTGCTAGGTGGTATACAATATTATATATATATTATATACAATTATATATATATATATATATATTAAACTCATAAACTGGTGGTGATTATTAAACTTGTGGTCAGGTCACTGGTCACACTATCAGCAACTTGCAAGTAGTACTCCTGATCCTAAGCAGACAATCACAATATATATTATACTGGTGGTCAGTGTGGTCACAAACAATGGCAGTGTGGCTGGCACTCTGGCAGCAAAAGTGTGCACTGTACGTTATATGTACTCCTGAGTCCTGAGTCCTGCTCTCAGACTCTAACTGCTCCCCACTGTCAGTGTCTCCCCCACAAGTCAGATAATACAGTCACACTATCTCTCTCTATCACTTCAGCAAGTACTAGTAGTAGTAGTACTCCTCCTAATGCTCCCCAAAATTACTACTGTGTCTCTCTCTGTCTCACTCTCTTCTCGAATCTCTATAAACGGAGAGGACGCCAGCCACGTCCTCTCCCTATGAATCTCAATGCACGTGTGAAAAATGGCGGCGACGCGCGGCTCCTTATATAGAATCCGAGTCTCGCGATAGAATCCGAGCCTCGCGAGAATCCGACAGCGTGATGATGACGTTCGGGGCGCGCTCGGGTTAACCGAGCAAGGCGGGAAGATCCGAGTCGCTCGGACCCGTGTAAAAAAAACTGAAGTTCGGGCGGGTTCGGATTCCCAGGAACCGAACCCGCTCATCTCTAGTAAAAAGATAAGAGGTCTGCAGCCTTTTCAACTTCGCAGAACCAGATATCATCCTCTGTTTCTACCACATCCACCGCAGGTCGCTGGGTCTATCTTGCTGGAGCCCACAACCGGTGGGAACTCGTCTAATACTCTTCAGTCAGTCCTGGAATGGACTTGACACAGTGACTTAAGAAAAGAGTCCAAAGGGGGACATACTCGAGTTTTCCAGATGAATCCCCTCACTGATTTTTCAAATAGATCTTACCGATTCTCCTCTGGACAGGGAGGTAGTATGCGACACCATACAAGATGTCCCTGTCACAAAAAAAAATAAAAAATGAAAAGCTGTTATTCAAGCTTTTTCGTGCTTCTGGGCCCGGACAGCTCGGTCAGAACAATCCCAAAAGGATTTCTACTTAAGAAGTTGAACTGCAAGATGGAATCTCTCAGGGCAGGGATCTCCAGCCTGTAAAAGAAGAAAGAGGGTTTAAATGCGGTTTCATTCGCATTAAGCTTACCTGGGTTTGCTATTCAGGATTGTCATTGTCATTTCACCGGAGTAATGGCAGTATGATGGTTTGCCTTCAATAGTAAGAGCCATTATTATTCTGTACTGGGACGCTCTCCTGACTACGGCGAGGTCTAGAAACAAGTGGTAAAAATCGTTGTTTCTCTCTGACAGTTATTCAACACAGAGAATCGCTGTTGATCCCAACGACACAGATGTCGGAGTTGGGAATAAGATTAGATACTGAACTGTTGAGAGTTTGTTTTTTCCTGTGGAAAGAGATTTGAGGATCCAGAGTCGGATCAGGTTTACAACAGTGTAAACCCATCAATACGTTCCGTTGATGAAGAAGATGATTGCGGCCTATGAGGCCATTCGGTGAGCAGGTCAAATGCCAGAGTGGTTTTTGGGGGACCAGTTGGACATGTGGTCCGGGTATCACCTGCACATGCACCGGAAAATAATCCTATTTTCCAGGACCAGGATATCTCTCCTGTGGTGACTTCACAGTTCTCACCTCCTAGAGGGACGAAGATTCGGGATCCAGGATTAGATCCTTGTGTCCATGTATACAAGTCTCCGAGGCTGGGGAGCAGTCTTTCCAGGGGAAGAATTTCCAGGGGAAAAGGTCAAGCCGGGAAGCTTGTCTGCAATAAGCATTCTTGAATTAAGAACTATTTACATCGGAACATCTGCTTCGCGATCTACCCGTCTTAATTCTGACGGACGACTTAACAGCTGTGGCGTAAATAAGCCGGTTGGGCGGAACGAGGAGCAAAGTGGCAATGGCAGAGGCTGCAAAAGTTTTCCGCTGGGCGGAAAGGCATGTAAACACTCTATTAGCGGTCTTCGTTCCGGGTGTAGACAAAGGAGAAATAGACTTCCTCAGCAGACACGATCTCCATCCAGGAGAGTGGGGTCTTCATCAAGAAGTTTTCACAGAAGTGACAAGTCTTTGGGGAATTCCTCAATTAGACATGATGGCATCTCGCCTCAACATGAAACTTCAAGGATATTGTTCCAGGTCAAGGGACACTCAGGTAATAGCAGTGGACGCCCTTGTGATACCATAGATGTTTCAGTCGGTCCATGTGTTCCCTCCACTTTCACTCTTTCCGAAGGTGATAAGCATAAGAAGAACAAAGGTTCAGGCGACCCTCTTTGTTCCGGTCTAGCCAAGGAGGGCTTGGTATCCAGATCTTCAAGACTTACTCATAGAAGATCCCTGGCCTCTTCCTCTACGAGAGGACCTGTTACAGCAAGGACCAGGCGTGTTTCAAGACTTACCGCGGCTGCGTTTGACGGCAGGGAGGTTGAACGGCATATCATAGCCTGAAAGGGTATTTTCCGGGAAGTCATTCCCACATTGCTTCAGGCTAGGAAAGGAGTAACGGCGAAGCTTTACCACCGTATTTGGAGGAAGTATGTGTCTTGGTGTGAATCCAAGAAGGCTCCTACGGATGTATTTCAGCTGGGTCATTTTCTCCATTTTTTGCAAGCAGGTGTGGATCCAGGCCTAAAGTGCAGATTTCGGCCTTATCAATTTTCTTTCAAAAATAATTGGCCACCCTTCCAGAAGTTCAGACTTTTGTGAAAGGAGTGCTGCACATCCAACCTCCATTTGTGCCCCCAGTGGCACCATGGGTCCTTAACGTGGTGCTGCAGTTTCTTATGTCACACTGGTTGGAACCTTTACGAAAGGTTGAGTTAAAATTTCTCACTTGGAAAGTGGTCATGCTGTTGGCCCTGGTGTCCCCAAGGCTGGGGTCGGTATTAGCGGCTTTGTCTCACAAGAGCCCCTATTTGATCTTCCATGTGGATAGAGCGGATTTGAGAACTCGGGATCAAGTTCTGCCGAAAGTGGTTTCTGCGTTTCACATGAACCAACCTATTGTGGTGCCTGTGGCTACTGAAGCTTTGGCTGATTCAAAGTCTCTCGATGTCGTCAGAGCTTTGAATATTTATGTCGCCAGAACGGATCAGATTGGGGAAACAATGGCTCTGTTTATCCTGTATGCTCCCAACAGAATTGGGGCCCCTGCTTCTAAGCAGACTGTTGCACGCTGGAGCTGGGATACGTTTCGGCATGCTCATTCTACGGCTGGATGGCCGTTACCAAAGTCGGTGAAGGCCCATTCTACCAGGAAGGTGGGCTCTGCTTGGGCGGATGCCCGATGGGGTCTCGGCGGTTCAACTTTGCCGAGCAGCTACTTGGCCGGGTTCAAACACTTTTGCTAAGTTCTACAAGTTTAATACCCTGTCTGATGAGGACCTCATGTTTGCTCAATCGGTGCTGCAGAGTCGTCCGCACTCTCCCGCCAGGTCTGGAGCTTTGGTATAAACCCCATGGTCCTTTTGGAGTTCCCAGCATCCTCTAGGACGTATGAGAAAAAAGGATTTTAATACCTACCGGTAAATCCTTTTCTCTTAGTCCGTAGAGGATGCTAGGTGCCCGTCCCAGTGCGTACTGTATCTGCAGCTATTGGCAGTTACACTCAGGTGGTGTTTCTTTTCAGTCAAGTCTGTTGCTGAAGTTATTCATACCATGGCATGTGGTATGCTATTCAGTGGCGGAACTAGCGAGCGGTGGGCCCAGGTGCGACAAAATGCTTTGCCCCCCCCCCCCCCCCCCCCCCCCATCCCATCCAAGTCCATCCCCTCACCCCTGGAGAGGATCTAGTGAGGGGGACCTGCTCAGGGCCAGAGAAATGGATACCTAGCAACAGTGCCGTAACTAGACATTTTAGCAGTGTGTGCAAGAAATGGCATCGGAGCCCCATCCCTGCATGCAAAACAGGGGCATGCAGGGGCACAAAAATACATAGTGGCGTGGCTTCGTTGGGAAGGGGTGTGGCCACAAAATAATACCAATTCATAAAACGGTGCACAGTAGTCTCCATTATTCAAATTACGCCGCACAGTGGCACCACTACACCAGGTAGAGACCCTTTTACACCTTACGGCAGACAGATTCCTCTTTTTACACATTACGGCAGACAGCATCCCCTTTTTACACATTATGGCAGACAGTATCCCCCTTTTTACACATTACGGCAGACAGCGTGCACTTTTTACACATAACTGCAGACAGCGTCCCCTTTTTACACATAACGGCACACAGCGTGCCCTTGTTACACATAACGGCAGACAGCGTCCCCTTTTTACACATTACGGCAGACAGCGTGCCCTTGCTACACATTACGGCAGACAGCGTCCCCCTTTTTACACATTACGGCAGGCAGATTCCCCCTTTTTACACATTGCGGCAGGCAGTCTCCCCCTTTTCACACATTGCGGCAGACAGTACCAAGAAAGAAAGAAAGAAAGAAAGAAAGAAAGAAAGAAAGAAAGAAAGAAAGAAAGAAAGAAAGAAAGAAAGAAAGAAAGAAAGAAAGAAAAGAATTATACTTACCCTCTCGATTTCCGGGCAGGAGAGAAGGAGGAGGAAGGAGGTGGAGGATGGAGCCGCAGCAGCGCTGTGTCATTGGTGGAGGCGCTGCTGCTGCTGCCCCTCTGCTTCACTATAGGCTGTTCTCGGAAGACAGCCTATAGTGAAGCAGAGGGACAGCAGCAGCAGCGCCTCAACCAGTAACAAAGCACTGCTGCTGCTCCCTCCTCCACCTCCCTCCTCCTCCTTCTCCCCCGTGCCGCTGCAGTGCGCTCCTCTCCTCTCTGGGCGGCTGTGTGCTGCGGGCAGCGGTTGCCCGCAGCACACAGTGGCATGTAATGAGTCAGTTTGACTCATTACATGCTTTGGGCCCCTGGACAGAGGCGGGCCCCAGTGCAACGCACTGGTTGCACTGGCGGTAGTTCCGCCTCTGATGCTATTGTTGGTTGTGTTTACACACAGGTTGTGTTACATTTTCGGTCAGCATATTGCTGTATATTTTTCATGCCATCGGCTGGTGTTCTTTTGAATGCCACGTTCTGCGGCATGTTCGAGGTGTGAGCTGGTATGACACTCACCGTGTTTAAACAATAAATTCTTTCCTCGAAATGTCTGTCTCCCTGGGCACAGTTCTCTAACTGGAGTCTGGAGGAGGGGCATAGAGGGAGGAGCCAGTTTACACCCATTCAAAGTCTTATAGTGTGCCCATGCCTCCTGAGGATCCCATCTATACCCCATGGTCCTTTTGGAGTTCCCAGCATCCTCTACGGACTAAGAGAAAAGGATTTACCGGTAGGTATTAAAATCCTATTTTTTCTTATTTTGCTACATATGTTACAAGGGGGACATTCAGAATATTGACACCGTAATGTCAACATGTTCAAAATGTCAACATCCACATGATATTGACACTTATATTTTAGCCTAACCCTAACTGCAGTCTAATCATATCCCTAACTGCATCTTAATCATAACCCTAATTGCAGCTTAATCATAACCCTAACTGCAGCGTAATCATAACCCTAACTGCAGCTTAATCATAACGCTAATTGCAGCCTAATCATAACCCTAACTGCAGCCTAAATATAACCCTAACTGCAGCCTAATCATAACCCTAACAGCAGCCTAATCATAACTAGAGATGAGCGCCTGAAATTTTTCGGGTTTTGTGTTTTGGTTTTGGGTTCGGTTCCGCGGCCGTGTTTTGGGTTCGAACGCGTTTTGGCAAAACCTCACCGAATTTTTTTTGTCGGATTCGGGTGTGTTTTGGATTCGGGTGTTTTTTTCCAAAAACACTAAAAAACAGCTTAAATCATAGAATTTGGGGGTCATTTTGATCCCAAAGTATTATTAACCTCAAAAACCATAATTTACACTCATTTTCAGTCTATTCTGAATACCTCACACCTCACAATATTATTTTTAGTCCTAAAATTTGCACCGAGGTCGCTGTGTGAGTAAGATAAGCGACCCTAGTGGCCGACACAAACACCGGGCCCATCTAGGAGTGGCACTGCAGTGTCACGCAGGATGTCCCTTCCAAAAAACCCTCCCCAAACAGCACATGACGCAAAGAAAAAAAGAGGCGCAATGAGGTAGCTGTGTGAGTAAGATTAGCGACCCTAGTGGCCGACACAAACACCGGGCCCATCTAGGAGTGGCACTGCAGTGTCACGCAGGATGGCCCTTCCAAAAAACCCTCCCCAAACAGCACATGACGCAAAGAAAAAAAGAGGCGCAATGAGGTAGCTGTGTGAGTAAGATTAGCGACCCTAGTGGCCGACACAAACACCGGGCCCATCTAGGAGTGGCACTGCAGTGTCACGCAGGATGTCCCTTCCAAAAAACCCTCCCCAAACAGCACATGACGCAAAGAAAAAAAGAGGCGCAATGAGGTAGCTGTGTGAGTAAGATTAGCGACCCTAGTGGCCGACACAAACACCGGGCCCATCTAGGAGTGGCACTGCAGTGTCACGCAGGATGGCCCTTCCAAAAAACCCTCCCCAAACAGCACATGACGCAAAGAAAAAAAGAGGCGCAATGAGGTAGCTGTGTGAGTAAGATTAGCGACCCTAGTGGCCGACACAAACACCGGGCACATCTAGGAGTGGCACTGCAGTGTCACGCAGGATGTCCCTTCCAAAAAACCCTCCCCAAACAGCACATGACGCAAAGAAAAAAAGAGGCGCAATGAGGTAGCTGACTGTGTGAGTAAGATTAGCGACCCTAGTGGCCGACACAAACACCGGGCCCATCTAGGAGTGGCACTGCAGTGTCACGCAGGATGTCCCTTCCAAAAAACCCTCCCCAAACAGCACATGACGCAAAGAAAAAAAGAGGCGCAATGAGGTAGCTGACTGTGTGAGTAAGATTAGCGACCCTAGTGGCCGACACAAACACCGGGCCCATCTAGGAGTGGCACTGCAGTGTCACGCAGGATGTCCCTTCCAAAAAACCCTCCCCAAACAGCACATGACGCAAAGAAAAAAAGAGGCGCAATGAGGTAGCTGACTGTGTGAGTAAGATTAGCGACCCTAGTGGCCGACACAAACACCGGGCCCATCTAGGAGTGGCACTGCAGTGTCACGCAGGATGTCCCTTCCAAAAAACCCTCCCCAATCAGCACATGATGCAAAGAAAAAGAAAAGAAAAAAGAGGTGCAAGATGGAATTGTCCTTGGGCCCTCCCACCCACCCTTATGTTGTATAAACAAAACAGGACATGCACACTTTAACCAACCCATCATTTCAGTGACAGGTTCTGCCACACGACTGTGACTGATATGACGGGTTGGTTTGGACCCCCCCCCAAAAAAGAAGCAATTAATCTCTCCTTGCACAAACTGGCTCTACAGAGGCAAGATGTCCACCTCATCTTCACCCTCCGATATATCACCGTGTACATCCCCCTCCTCACAGATTATCAATTCGTCCCCACTGGAATCCACCATCTCAGCTCCCTGTGTACTTTGTGGAGGCAATTGCTGCTGGTCAATGTCTCCGCGGAGGAATTGATTATAATTCATTTTAATGAACATCATCTTCTCCACATTTTCTGGATGTAACCTCGTACGCCGATTGCTGACAAGGTGAGCGGCGGCACTAAACACTCTTTCGGAGTACACACTTGTGGGAGGGCAACTTAGGTAGAATAAAGCCAGTTTGTGCAAGGGCCTCCAAATTGCCTCTTTTTCCTGCCAGTATAAGTACGGACTGTGTGACGTGCCTACTTGGATGCGGTCACTCATATAATCCTCCACCATTCTATCAATGTTGAGAGAATCATATGCAGTGACAGTAGACGACATGTCCGTAATCGTTGTCAGGTCCTTCAGTCCGGACCAGATGTCAGCATCAGCAGTCGCTCCAGACTGCCCTGCATCACCGCCAGCGGGTGGGCTCGGAATTCTGAGCCTTTTCCTCGCACCCCCAGTTGCGGGAGAATGTGAAGGAGGAGATGTTGACAGGTCGCGTTCCGCTTGACTTGACAATTTTGTCACCAGCAGGTCTTTCAACCCCAGCAGACCTGTGTCTGCCGGAAAGAGAGATCCAAGGTAGGCTTTAAATCTAGGATCGAGCACGGTGGCCAAAATGTAGTGCTCTGATTTTAACAGATTGACCACCCGTGAATCCTTGTTAAGCGAATTAAGGGCTGCATCCACAAGTCCCACATGCCTAGCGGAATCGCTCCCTTTTAGCTCCTTCTTCAATGCCTCCAGCTTCTTCTGCAAAAGCCTGATGAGGGGAATGACCTGACTCAGGCTGGCAGTGTCTGAACTGACTTCACGTGTGGCAAGTTCAAAGGGCATCAGAACCTTGCACAACGTTGAAATCATTCTCCACTGCACTTGAGACAGGTGCATTCCACCTACTATATCGTGCTCAATTGTATAGGCTTGAATGGCCTTTTGCTGCTCCTCCAACCTCTGAAGCATATAGAGGGTTGAATTCCACCTCGTTACCACTTCTTGCTTCAGATGATGGCAGGGCAGGTTCAGTAGTTTTTGGTGGTGCTCCAGTCTTCTGTACGTGGTGCCTGTACGCCGAAAGTGTCCCGCAATTTTTCTGGCCACCGACAGCATCTCTTGCACGCCCCTGTCGTTTTTTAAAAAATTCTGCACCACCAAATTCAAGGTATGTGCAAAACATGGGACGTGCTGGAATTTGCCCATATTTAATGCACACACAATATTGCTGGCGTTGTCCGATGCCACAAATCCACAGGAGAGTCCAATTGGGGTAAGCCATTCCGCGATGATTTTCCTCAGTTGCCGTAAGAGGTTTTCAGCTGTGTGCGTATTCTGGAAAGCGGTGATACAAAGCGTAGCCTGCCTAGGAAAGAGTTGGCGTTTGCGAGATGCTGCTACTGGTGCCGCCGCTGCTGTTCTTGCGGCGGGAGTCCATACATCTACCCAGTGGGCTGTCACAGTCATATAGTCCTGACCCTGCCCTGCTCCACTTGTCCACATGTCCGTGGTTAAGTGGACATTGGGTACAACTGCATTTTTTAGGACACTGGTGAGTCTTTTTCTGACGTCCGTGTACATTCTCGGTATCGCCTGCCTACAGAAGTGGAACCTAGATGGTATTTGGTAACGGGGGCACACTGCCTCAATAAATTGTCTAGTTCCCTGTGAACTAACGGCGGATACCGGACGCACGTCTAACACCAACATAGTTGTCAAGGACTCAGTTATCCGCTTTGCAGTAGGATGACTGCTGTGATATTTCATCTTCCTCGCAAAGGACTGTTGAACAGTCAATTGCTTACTGGAAGTAGTACAAGTGGGCTTACGACTTCCCCTCTGGGATGACCATCGACTCCCAGCGGCAACAACAGCAGCGCCAGCAGCAGTAGGCGTTACACGCAAGGATGCATCGGAGGAATCCCAGGCAGGAGAGGACTCGTCAGAATTGCCAGTGACATGGCCTGCAGGACTATTGGCATTCCTGGGGAAGGAGGAAATTGACACTGAGGGAGTTGGTGGGGTGGTTTGCGTGAGCTTGGTTACAAGAGGAAGGGATTTACTGGTCAGTGGACTGCTTCCGCTGTCACCCAAAGTTTTTGAACTTGTCACTGACTTATTATGAATGCGCTGCAGGTGACGTATAAGGGAGGATGTTCCGAGGTGGTTAACGTCCTTACCCCTACTTATTACAGCTTGACAAAGGGAACACACGGCTTGACACCTGTTGTCCGCATTTCTGGTGAAATACCTCCACACCGAAGAGCTGATTTTTTTGGTATTTTCACCTGGCATGTCAACGGCCATATTCCTCCCACGGACAACAGGTGTCTCCCCGGGTGCCTGACTTAAACAAACCACCTCACCATCAGAATCCTCCTGGTCAATTTCCTCCCCAGCGCCAGCAACACCCATATCCTCCTCATCCTGGTGTACTTCAACACTGACATCTTCAATCTGACTATCAGGAACTGGACTGCGGGTGCTCCTTCCAGCACTTGCAGGGGGCGTGCAAATGGTGGAAGGCGCATGCTCTTCACGTCCAGTGTTGGGAAGGTCAGGCATCGCAACCGACACAATTGGACTCTCCTTGTGGATTTGGGATTTCAAAGAACGCACAGTTCTTTGCGGTGCTTTTGCCAGCTTGAGTCTTTTCAGTTTTCTAGCGAGAGGCTGAGTGCTTCCATCCTCATGTGAAGCTGAACCACTAGCCATGAACATAGGCCAGGGCCTCAGCCGTTCCTTGCCACTCCGTGTGGTAAATGGCATATTGGCAAGTTTACGCTTCTCCTCCGACAATTTTATTTTAGGTTTTGGAGTCCTTTTTTTACTGATATTTGGTGTTTTGGTTTTGACATGCTCTGTACTATGCCATTGGGCATCGGCCTTGGCAGACGACGTTGCTGGCATTTCATCGTCTCGGCCATGACTAGTGGCAGCAGCTTCAGCACAAGGTGGAAGTGGATCTTGATCTTTCCCTAATTTTGGAACCTCAACATTTTTGTTCTCCATATTTTAATAGGCACAACTAAAAGGCACCTCAGGTAAACAATGGAGATGGATGGATTGGATACTAGTATACAATTATGGACGGGCTGCCGAGTGCCGACACAGAGGTAGCCACAGCCGTGAGCTACCGCACTGTACTGTGTCTGCTGCTAATATATAGACTGGTTGATAAAGAGATAGTATACTCGTAACTAGTATGTATGTATAAAGAAAGAAAAAAAAACCACGGTTAGGTGGTATATACAATTATGGACGGGCTGCCGAGTGCCGACACAGAGGTAGCCACAGCCGTGAACTACCGCACTGTACTGTGTCTGCTGCTAATATATAGACTGGTTGATAAAGAGATAGTATACTCGTAACTAGTATGTATGTATAAAGAAAGAAAAAAAAACCACGGTTAGGTGGTATATACAATTATGGACGGGCTGCCGAGTGCCGACACAGAGGTAGCCACAGCCGTGAACTACCGCACTGTACTGTGTCTGCTGCTAATATATAGACTGGTTGATAAAGAGATAGTATACTCGTAACTAGTATGTATGTATAAAGAAAGAAAAAAAAAACCACGGTTAGGTGGTATATACAATTATGGACGGGCTGCCGAGTGCCGACACAGAGGTAGCCACAGCCGTGAACTACCGCACTGTACTGTGTCTGCTGCTAATATATAGACTGGTTGATAAAGAGATAGTATACTCGTAACTAGTATGTATGTATAAAGAAAGAAAAAAAAACCACGGTTAGGTCACTGGTATATACAATTATGGACGGGCTGCCGAGTGCCGACACAGAGGTAGCCACAGCCGTGAACTACCGCACTGTACTGTGTCTGCTGCTAATATAGACTGGTTGATAAAGAGATAGTATACTACTAATATTATATACTGGTGGTCAGGTCACTGGTCACTAGTCACACTGGCAGTGGCACTCCTGCAGCAAAAGTGTGCACTGTTTAATTTTAATATAATATTATGTACTCCTGGCTCCTGCTATAACCTATAACTGGCACTGCAGTAGTGCTCCCCAGTCTCCCCCACAATTATAAGCTGTGTGAGCTGAGCAGTCAGACAGATATATAATATATATAGATGATGCAGCACACTGGCCTGAGCCTGAGCAGTGCACACAGATATGGTATGTGACTGAGTCACTGTATGCTGTGTATCGCTTTTTTCAGGCAGAGAACGGATTATATTATGTACTCCTGGCTCCTGCTATAACCTATAACTGGCACTGCAGTAGTGCTCCCCAGTCTCCCCCACAATTATAAGCTGTGTGAGCTGAGCAGTCAGACAGATATATATAATATTATATATAGATAATAGATGATGCAGCACACTGGCCTGAGCCTGAGCAGTGCACACAGATATGGTATGTGACTGAGTCACTGTGTGCTGTGTATCGCTTTTTTCAGGCAGAGAACGGATTATAAATAAAAGTGGTGGTCACTGGTCACTATCAGCAAAACTCTGCACTGTACACTACTGAGTACTCCTAATGCTCCCCAAAATTAGTAAATCAAGTGTCTCTCTAATCTATTCTAATTCTAAACGGAGAGGACGCCAGCCACGTCCTCTCCCTATCAATCTCAATGCACGTGTGAAAATGGCGGCGACGCGCGGCTCCTTATATAGAATCCGAGTCTCGCGATAGAATCCGAGCCTCGCGAGAATCCGACAGCGTCATGATGACGTTCGGGCGCGCTCGGGTTAACCGAGCAAGGCGGGAAGATCCGAGTCGCTCGGACCCGTGAAAAAAAACATGAAGTTCTGGCGGGTTCGGATTCAGAGAAACCGAACCCGCTCATCTCTAATCATAACCCTAACTGTAGCTTAATCATAACGCTAATTGCTGCCTAATCATAACCCTAACTGCAGCCTAATCATAACTCTACCTGCAGCCTAATCATAGCTCTAACTGCAGCCTAATCATAACTCTAACTGCAGCCTAATCATAACCCTAACTGCAGCTTAATCATAACCCTAACTGCAGCCTAATCAAAACCCTACCTGCAGCCTAATCATAGCCCTAACTGCAGCCTAATCATAACCCTAACTGTAGCCTAATCATAACCCTAACTGCAGCCTAATCATAACCCTACTTGCAGCCTAATCATAACCCTAACTGTAGCCTAATCATAACCCTAACTGCAGCCTAATCATAACCCTAACTGCAGCCTAATCATAACCCTACCTGCCGCCTAATCATAATCCCAACTGTAGCCTAATCATAACCATAACTGCAGCCTAATCATAACCCTACTTGCAGCCTAATCATAACCCTAACTGCAGCCTAATCATAACCCTACTTGCAGCCTAATCATAACCCTAACTGCAGCCTAATCATAACCCTAACTGCAGCCTAATCATAACCCTAACTGTAGCCTTATCATAACCCTAACTGCAGCCTAATCATAACCCTAACTGCAGCCTAATCATAACCCTACCTGAAGCCTAATCATAACCCTAACTGTAGCCTAATCATAACCCTAACTGCAGCCTAATCATAACCCTAACTGTAGCCTAATCATAACCCTACCTGCCGCCTAATCATAACCCCAACTGTAGCCTAATCATAACCATAACTGCAGCCTAATCATAACCCTACTTGCAGCCTAATCATAACCCTAACTGCAGCCTAATGATAACCCTACTTGCAGCCTAATCATAACCCTAACTGTAGCCTAATCCTAACCCTAACTGCAGCTAGAGATGAGCGCCTGAAATTTTTCGGGTTTTGTGTTTTGGTTTTGGGTTCGGTTCCGCGGCCGTGTTTTGGGTTCGACCGCGTTTTGGCAAAACCTCACCGAATTTTTTTTGTCGGATTCGGGTGTGTTTTGGATTCGGGTGTTTTTTTCAAAAAACCCTAAAAAACAGCTTAAATCATAGAATTTGGGGGTCATTTTGATCCCATATTATTATTAACCTCAAAAACCATAATTTCCACTCATTTTCAGTCTATTCTGAATACCTCACACCTCACAATATTATTTTTAGTCCTAAAATTTGCACCGAGGTCGCTGGATGACTAAGCTAAACGACCCTAGTGGCCGACACAAACACCTGGCCCATCTAGGAGTGGCACTGCAGTGTCACGCAGGATGGCCCTTCCAAAAAACACTCCCCAAACAGCACATGACGCAAAGAAAAAAAGAGGTGCAATGAGGTAGCTGTGTGACTAAGCTCAGCGACCCAAGTGCCCGACACAAACACCTGGCCCATCTAGGAGTGGCACTGCAGTGTCACGCAGGATGTCCCTTCCAAAAAACCCTCCCCAAACAGCACATGACGCAAAGAAAAAAAGAGGCGCAATGAGGTAGCTGTGTGAGTAAGATTAGCGACCCTAGTGGTCGACACAAACACCGGGCCCATCTAGGAGTGGCACTGCAGTGTCACGCAGGATGTCCCTTCCAAAAAACCCTCCCCAAACAGCACATGACGCAAAGAAAAATAAAAGAAAAAAGAGGTGCAAGATGGAATTGTCCTTGGGCCCTCCCTCCCACCCACCCTTATGTTGTATAAACAGGACATGCACACTTTAACCAACCCATCATTTCAGTGACAGGGTCTGCCACACGACTGTGACTGATATGACGGGTTGGTTTGGACCCCCACCAAAAAAGAAGCAATTAATCTCTCCTTGCACAAACTGGCTCTACAGAGGCAAGATGTCCACCTCATCATCATCCTCCGATATATCACCGTGTACATCCCCCTCCTCACAGATTATCAATTCGTCCCCACTGGAATCCACCATCTCAGCTCCCTGTGTACTTTGTGGAGGCAATTGCTGCTGGTCAATGTCTCCGCGGAGGAATTGATTATAATTCATTTTAATGAACATCATCTTCTCCACATTTTCTGGATGTAACCTCGTACGCCGATTGCTGACAAGGTGAGCGGCGGCACTAAACACTCTTTCGGAGTACACACTTGTGGGAGGGCAACTTAGGTAGAATAAAGCCAGTTTGTGCAAGGGCCTCCAAATTGCCTCTTTTTCCTGCCAGTATAAGTACGGACTGTGTGACGTGCCTACTTGGATGCGGTCACTCATATAATCCTCCACCATTCTTTCAATGTTGAGAGAATCATATGCAGTGACAGTAGACGACATGTCCGTAATCGTTGTCAGGTCCTTCAGTCCGGACCAGATGTCAGCATCAGCAGTCGCTCCAGACTGCCCTGCATCACCGCCAGCGGGTGGGCTCGGAATTCTGAGCCTTTTCCTCGCACCCCCAGTTGCGGGAGAATGTGAAGGAGGAGATGTTGACAGGTCGCGTTCCGCTTGACATGACAATTTTGTCACCAGCAGGTCTTTGCACCCCAGCAGACTTGTGTCTGCCGGAAAGAGAGATCCAAGGTAGGTTTTAAATCTAGGATCGAGCACGGTGGCCAAAATGTAGTGCTCTGATTTCAACAGATTGACCACCCGTGAATCCTTGTTAAGCGAATTAAGGGCTGCATCCACAAGTCCCACATGCCTAGCGGAATCGCTCCCTTTTAGCTCCTTCTTCAATGCCTCCAGCTTCTTCTGCAAAAGCCTGATGAGGGGAATGACCTGACTCAGGCTGGCAGTGTCTGAACTGACTTCACGTGTGGCAAGTTCAAAGGGCATCAGAACCTTGCACAATGTTGAAATCATTCTCCACTGCACTTGAGACAGGTGCATTCCACCTCCTATATCGTGCTCAATTGTACAGGCTTGAATTGCCTTTTGCTGCTCCTCCAACCTCTGAAGCATATAGAGGGTTGAATTCCACCTCGTTACCACTTCTTGCTTCAGATGATGGCAGGGCAGGTTCAGTAGTTTTTGGTGGTGCTCCAGTCTTCTGTACGTGGTGCCTGTACGCCGAAAGTGTCCCGCAATTCTTCTGGCCACCGACAGCATCTCTTGCACGCCCCTGTCGTTTTTTAAAAAATTCTGCACCACCAAATTCAAGGTATGTGCAAAACATGGGACGTGCTGGAATTTGCCCATATTTAATGCACACACAATATTGCTGGCGTTGTCCGATGCCACAAATCCACAGGAGAGTCCAATTGGGGTAAGCCATTCTGCGATGATCTTCCTCAGTTGCCGTAAGAGGTTTTTAGCTGTGTGCGTATTCTGGAAAGCGGTGATACAAAGCGTAGCCTGCCTAGGAAAGAGTTGGCGTTTGCGAGATGCTGCTACTGGTGCCGCCGCTGCTGTTCTTGCGGCGGGAGTCCATACATCTACCCAGTGGGCTGTCACAGTCATATAGTCCTGACCCTGCCCTGCTCCACTTGTCCACATGTCCGTGGTTAAGTGGACATTGGGTACAACTGCATTTTTTAGGACACTGGTGAGTCTTTTTCTGACGTCCGTGTACATTCTCGGTATCGCCTGCCTACAGAAGTGGAACCTAGATGGTATTTGGTAACGGGGGCACACTGCCTCAATAAATTGTCTAGTTCCCTGTGAACTAACGGCGGATACCGGACGCACGTCTAACACCAACATAGTTGTCAAGGACTCAGTTATCCGCTTTGCAACAGGATGACTGCTGTGATATTTCATCTTCCTCGCAAAGGACTGTTGGACAGTCAATTGCTTACTGGAAGTAGTACAAGTGGGCTTACGACTTCCCCTCTGGGATGACCATCGACTCCCAGCAGCAACAACAGCAGCGCCAGCAGCAGTAGGCGTTACACGCAAGGATGCATCGGAGGAATCCCAGGCAGGAGAGGACTCGTCAGAATTGCCAGTGACATGGCCTGCAGGACTATTGGCATTCCTGGGGAAGGAGGAAATTGACACTGAGGGAGTTGGTGGGGTGGTTTGCGTGAGCTTGGTTACAAGAGGAAGGGATTTACTGGTCAGTGGACTGCTTCCGCTGTCGGCCCAAGTTTTTGAACTTGTCACTGACTTATTATGAATGCGCTGCAGGTGACGTATAAGGGAGGATGTTCCGAGGTGGTTAACGTCCTTACCCCTACTTATTACAGCTTGACAAAGGGAACACACGGCTTGACACCTGTTGTCCGCATTTCTGGTGAAATACTTCCACACCGAAGAGCTGATTTTTTTGGTATTTTCACCAGGCATGTCAACGGCCCTATTCCTCCCACGGACAACAGGTGTCTCCCCGGGTGCCTGACTTAAACAAACCACCTCACCATCAGAATCCTCCTGGTCAATTTCCTCCCCAGCGCCAGCAACACCCATATCCTCCTCATCCTGGTGTACTTCAACACTGACATCTTCAATCTGACTATCAGGAACTGGACTGCGGGTGCTCCTTCCAGCACTTGCAGGGGGCGTGCAAATGGTGGAAGGCGCATGCTCTTCACGTCCAGTGTTGGGAAGGTCAGGCATCGCAACCGACACAATTGGACTCTCCTTGTGGATTTGGGATTTCAAAGAACGCACAGTTCTTTGCGGTGCTTTTGCCAGCTTGAGTCTTTTCAGTTTTCTAGCGAGAGGCTGAGTGCTTCCATCCTCATGTGAAGCTGAACCACTAGCCATGAACATAGGCCAGGGCCTCAGCCGTTCCTTGCCACTCCGTGTGGTAAATGGCATATTGGCAAGTTTACGCTTCTCCTCCGACAATTTTATTTTAGGTTTTGGAGTCCTTTTTTTACTGATATTTGGTGTTTTGGTTTTGACATGCTCTGTACTATGCCATTGGGCATCGGCCTTGGCAGACGACGTTGCTGGCATTTCATCGTCTCGGCCATGACTAGTGGCAGCAGCTTCAGCACGAGGTGGAAGTGGATCTTGATCTTTCCCTAATTTTGGAACCTCAACATTTTTGTTCTCCATATTTTAATAGGCACAACTAAAAGGCACCTCAGGTAAACAATGGAGATGGATGGATTGGATACTAGTATACAATTATGGACGGGCTGCCGAGTGCCGACACAGAGGTAGCCACAGCCGTGAGCTACCGCACTGTACTGTGTCTGCTGCTAATATATAGACTGGTTGATAAAGAGATAGTATACTCGTAACTAGTATGTATGTATAAAGAAAGAAAAAAAAACCACGGTTAGGTGGTATATACAATTATGTACGGGCTGCCGAGTGCCGACACAGAGGTAGCCACAGCCGTGAACTACCGCACTGTACTGTGTCTGCTGCTAATATATAGACTGGTTGATAAAGAGATAGTATACTCGTAACTAGTATGTATGTATAAAGAAAGGAAAAAAAACCACGGTTAGGTGGTATATACAATTATGGACGGGCTGCCGAGTGCCGACACAGAGGTAGCCACAGCCGTGAACTACCGCACTGTACTGTGTCTGCTGCTAATATATAGACTGGTTGATAAAGAGATAGTATTCTCGTAACTAGTATGTATGTATAAAGAAAGAAAAAAAAACCACGGTTAGGTGCTATATACAATTATGGACGGGCTGCCGAGTGCCGACACAGAGGTAGCCACAGCCGTGAACTACCACACTGTACTGTGTCTGCTGCTAATATATAGACTGGTTGATAAAGAGATAGTATACTCGTAACTAGTATGTATGTATAAAGAAAGAAAAAAAAACCACGGTTAGGTGGTATATACAATTATGGACGGGCTGCCGAGTGCCGACACAGAGGTAGCCACAGCCGTGAACTACCGCACTGTACTGTGTCTGCTGCTAATATATAGACTGGTTGATAAAGAGATAGTATACTCGTAACTAGTATGTATGTATAAAGAAAGAAAAAAAAACCACGGTTAGGTCACTGGTATATACAATTATGGACGGGCTGCCGAAGTGCCAGACAGGCGAGAGGTAGCCACAGCCGTGAACTACCGCACTGTACTGTGTCTGCTGCTAATATAGACTGGTTGATAAAGAGATAGTATACTACTAATATTATATACTGGTGGTCAGGTCACTGGTCACTAGTCACACTGGCAGTGGCACTCCTGCAGCAAAAGTGTGCACTGTTTAATTTTAATATAATATTATGTACTCCTGGCTCCTGCTATAACCTATAACTGGCACTGCTGTAGTGCTCCCCAGTCTCCCCCACAATTATAAGCTGTGTGAGCTGAGCAGTCAGACAGATATATATAATATTATAATATAGATAATAGATGATGCAGCACACTGGCCTGAGCCTGAGCAGTGCACACAGATATGGTATGTGACTGAGTAGTCACTGTGTGCTGTGTATCACTTTTTCAGGCAGAGAACGGATTATAAATAAAAGTGGTGGTCACTGGTCACTATCAGCAAAACTCTGCACTGTACACTACTGAGTACTCCTAATGCTCCCCAAAATTAGTAAAATCAAGTGTCTCTTAATCTATTCTAAT
Organism: Pseudophryne corroboree; assembly: GCF_028390025.1. Taxonomy (NCBI): domain Eukaryota; kingdom Metazoa; phylum Chordata; class Amphibia; order Anura; family Myobatrachidae; genus Pseudophryne; species Pseudophryne corroboree. The sequence continues at coordinate 215,836,007 of NC_086453.1, read as the reverse complement.
TCTAAACGGAGAGGGACGCCAGCCACGTCCTCTCCCTATCAATCTCAATGCACGTGTGAAAATGGCGGCGACGCGCGGCTCCTTATATAGAATCCGAGTCTCGCGATAGAATCCGAGCCTCGCGAGAATCCGACAGCGTCATGATGACGTTCGGGCGCGCTCGGGTTAACCGAGCAAGGCGGGAAGATCCGAGTCGCTCGGACCCGTGAAAAAAAACATGAAGTTTCGGCGGGTTCGGATTCAGAGAAACCGAACCCGCTCATCTCTAATCATAACCCTAACTGTAGCTTAATCATAACGCTAATTGCTGCCTAATCATAACCCTAACTGCAGCCTAATCATAACTCTACCTGCAGCCTAATCATAGCTCTAACTGCAGCCTAATCATAACTCTAACTGCAGCCTAATCATAACCCTAACTGCAGCTTAATCATAACCCTAACTGCAGCCTAATCAAAACCCTACCTGCAGCCTAATCATAGCCCTAACTGCAGCCTAATCATAACCCTAACTGTAGCCTAATCATAACCCTAACTGCAGCCTAATCATAACCCTACTTGCAGCCTAATCATAACCCTAACTGTAGCCTAATCATAACCCTAACTGCAGCCTAATCATAACCCTAACTCAGCGCTAATCTACCCTACCTGCCGCCTAATCATAATCCCAACTGTAGGCCTAATCATAACCATAACTGCAGCCTAATCATAACCTACTTGCAGCCTAATCATAACCCTAACTGCAGCTAATCATAACCCTACTTGCAGCCTAATCATAACCCTAACTGCAGCCTAATCCTAACCCTAACTGCAGCCTAATCATAACCCTAACTGTAGCCTTATCATAACCCTAACTGCAGCCTAATCATAACCCTAACTGCAGCCTAATCATAACCCTACCTGAAGCCTAATCATAA